>NW_028255183.1:0-55560 GCF_964263255.1 Lissotriton vulgaris
TCTGACAAACTTTTCGGCTTGGGACCAGCTGCACCATTCAAATCATGGCCCTGTTGTCTGCATGGTACCTGCACTTGTGACTGCCTGTTTAGCAGTAAAATACAGGTGTTTAGTGTGGTCCCTAGAGCTTTTGGTCCTGGCGTCACTGCCTGTAAGGTAACTGCACTTGTGGCTGCCTGTTTTGTAGGAAAATATAGCATAGCTCTTGTATATTACCTTTATTTTTAACGTGCAGTGTTTATTACAGCATTTAGAATTTGATCACAATGACCAAATAGATTAAGTTGAAAAAATAAATAAGATAATGCCTACAAAGTGCAAAAAAAGGTACTGAGGCATGAATAGGAAATGCCACAAATGTTCCAAGGTTTAAGCATCTGCTTTACACAACTAAGTAATAAAAAGCAAGCATTCTAGCATTTTAGAAGCTGTCTGCCTTTTCTGTGGAAAGAGATCTTATTTTGACAGTCATTGGAGCTTAAACAGTGTGAAAAGCTTTAGTAGAAGTATTGTAGATGCATGCAGCCTGGGAAAGTAAAAAAAGAAAAGTTCCACACAAAAGAGAATGAACACAGTAATTTAGCTTTGGGAATTGATAAGAGCACCCTTATAAGATATCTTAAATACAAGAGATTTTATAGGCAAAACCTAATAAAATGGGAGTTTTAAGTTTGGGAAACGTGTTATTTTTAACATGTTGAACTGGCAGTTACAAAATGTCAACAGGCTACACTAGCAGGTGTTAGTAATGTTGAAAGTGTCTATTTAAGTGGGTGGCACAATAGGTGCTGTATAAGTAAATTAAATATGCCAATCAGGTGTAAACCAATGTTATCATATTTTTTAGGCTTAGCAACAGCACTTTACCACTGGTTAGCACACAGAGCATTAAGACCAACAAAAACACATTTTTGCAAACAGCAGGGGAGAAGGCAAAAAGGTTTGGGGGTAGATCGCCCTAAGGCTGACAGCTAACACTCACACTCTGACATTGTCTTAGCACTCACTGCATTGACCACCCTACTTTCTTTGATACTTCCTTTACCACTTCATCCATCCACTTGCTCACCCATTCTTTCATTAATTCATTCAAATGTTATCCTTATTTTCACTTATTAATTCATCCACATATATATGCACACAAACTTGCCAAGGTGAGAAGCAATTTTTCCTAAAAAACAAATCTCAACTTTCAGTAAAAGCTATTTGTGGGCCATCTTGGAATTGTTAAAAATTATAAAGTGTTCTAAAATCATTTAGAGGTCATTGGGTTTTACCATTTTTCATTGACAACAAAGTATGGGTAACCCAGTTCAAAGATGGGCACCTACATTTGCACAGCATTGCAAAGCTAATAGCTCAGTGAGAAGCCATTAAAGACCAGCCCTATTGACTTTTCCAATGCGTGTTCATTAAATTGTATGCTGTTTCTAAGTCAGTTTGGGGCATTTATTGTTTTGTATTTTAACTTTATTACTGTTTTGAAATTGCATAGAAACTTTACACATTGCCTTAAATTCATCCTGTCTGCTCTGTGTCGTAGCTGTCACCTTACCAACGGTTGTGATCATTCCTTGAGGTAGTCACCAAATACGAATCCAATTTCTTACATCTGACAGAAAAATAAAGTCAAGAATTGTTGAGTTAGATCATGAGGATCATTTGGAACAGATATTGACCAAACACAAAATTAATTCTATATTTTGGTGAACAGGTATGCACATCCAAATCAATGAGAAGGAGAAAGGCTATGGTGTATGAGTGGGCCATTACAGGCAATGTAGAACTGTCGAACCAACTTTGCAATTGGTAATGCTGCTGGATGAACAATGGCAAAGCCAACTTTGATGTTATAGCACTTTTTCAGTCATTAGATTACACAAAAAGTTTTGCCATTGTGCTGGTAGATTATTAAAGCATATTGTGGGAAGTCAGATTTGTAGCTGAACCTAACACCTGGTCAGTAATAATGTTTATTGTTTGTTTTTAATATATCTTTGTTTTTTTATCATTTTATTGTAATAAAAAACAACATTTCAGAATTAGCAACTCGATGGGGACCCAGCACCATATCTTAATAGCGTTACAATAATATCTAGTTTAAGTGGAACACCGAGCAGAAAATCCCCCTTTAGAATCAACATTTATCTTGAGTAGATTGTCACTTACCACATATCTTTTGGTATTTAGTAGTATATCCCCTCCATTTATAAATATTTGATTTCAGCATCTGCAGAGCATTGCATTCTTCTCTTCACCAGTTGTGTGCTATGTCTCTTTTTGTTACCATAAAGCCACAACCAGTTAGAGTCATTTGCCCTAATCAGGCTGCCAGTCCTCCATTATTCTTACTAGTACTACCTTGAGGTGTGTCTTAGTGGTGTGCCTAACACCTTTGCTAGAGCATGACATTCACTCTGCACTACTGCCAAATGTACCGCCAGTCCCAGATTACATTGTAAAAAATACCTACTTCCTACTCACAAAGCATGTACGCAGGCACAACCACCCTACCCATCCTCTGAACTCTGTTTGGGTTATAACAGGTCTCATGAAATTAGTTGAATAGGAAGATTCTAAAGTTGGATGGGATGGTCAATTCACAAATGACTATTTTAACCTCTTGCAGTTCTTCAGTTCACTCACTTCATGTTGTTCACAGACCAAATGTACCCCTTCAGTAGCCTTGAGGTGTTCAGCAGAAGAGATCTGTATGCCTAGACATCCCTTTCCAACTCTAAGGCTCCATAGCGAGCTTTGCTTTAGTTGGATTAAAGTCTGGGATGTCGCCTAACTTGTCTTTATAAGTTGCCTGAGCATGGCGACACTGTAAGTATCTAAAAACTGTAACTTGAGATACTCAGGCTTCTTTACTATGTGTTCAAATGGTTTGATATGGTCTTAGACCCACCTGCTCCCAAGTATGAAATACCTATTAAGTCCTAAGCTCTAAACCCAGGCAACTGTGATACTCATGTCACTCTATAATGGCTGATAATGGGGTTTGGTTTGTAAGTTAATCAACCATTTACTATTGTTTCAGGGCATCCCATTAGTGCAGGATCCCACCATGGAGTTGGGTAACGAAGTCCAAGCTTTGAGATCTCTATGAATGTGTTGTTGCAAGCAAGCAATATTAGGGTGCAAGCCACTGAAGTGCGCTTTGTGGGCATTGTAGAAATATTGGGATATCATCTGCATACAAGAAACTATATCTTCCACTCCATTCAGCCAGCAGAAACCTTTAACCTGTGCATCCTTCCTGATTCACTTTACCCAGGGTTCTACAGATAGGACAAAGAGGAGCAGAGGAAAGCAACAATCCTGATAAGTATTGTACTCAATGCGAAATGGGGAGAGAGCACCCTGTTTACTCTTGCAGCTGACGCATGGTAAAGGACCTTGATGTAGGTCAGAAACCAAGGGCCAATATCCATCTTTCTGTGTGCCTGGATCAAAAAGGACCACTTCACATTATCAAAAAAACCCTGGGCAGTTCTGGCATAGTGCCACTATGCGGAGTTCAACTGAGTTATTAAAAAACTCAGAGGAACTCTGCTCTGCTCGCCACTCACCTCTACAGAAGCAGGGCACGGGGCTTGGGCTCCGGCGGGCCCCGGGGTGCAGGACCTGACATCCTGCGGCCAGCTGAGGGTCTGTGTGCCCGTGACGGGGAGCCCTCATGCCTGGGCAGGCTCCCAGATCCCCTGGCCTGACTTGGTTGAGAAGCAGAGACTCTGCATGGGTCTGGGTTTTGGGCAGGGCCTGGGGTGCAGGAGGCACCCATCCTGCGGCCTGCCAAGTGTCTGTCTGCCTGAGAGAGGAGTCCCTGGTGACCAAGGAGGCTCCCCACTGCCTTACCTGGCTTGGGTCAGAAGCAGCGACCTGTTCTGGAGCTTCAGCTCCGGTGGGCCCTCGGGTGCGGGAACCCACGTCCTGCGGCCAGCCGAGGGATTGGGTGCCGGTTACTGGGGTCCATTGGGCCAAGGTAGGCCGCTCCCTCTTTGCCTGTGTGTCAAGATGCCTGCGGGTCCCAGGTCAGAGTTCCATCAGGGGACCTCCTCGCAGCCCCATGCCCCAGACCCAGCTAAGGGCTCTGATGAGCCCCTGGGAAGCAGAGCTCCCAAGCCCTCCACGTGCAGGTGGGAGCACTTCCTTTAAGGCACAGAGAGGGCTGATGGGCATCCTTCATATCCAGCCATCTGGTTGTGCCTTTTCCCTCTCTGCCAACTGGTCACACGCAATGATTTCCAATGGGGCAAACAAGCCCTCATTGGGGCTGGGGATGGGGCGGCCTCTGTCCCCTGTCCCTCTCTCTCGGGGGGCACGGCGTAGGCCCTTCCAAGACAGAACCCACACTCACCCAGCACACCCCCCCCTCCGGTTGGGTAAACCAAATGGCAGTACCTCCCTGGGCTGGTACCACCCCCCTTGAAAGGCCCTGCTGTCACCTGGGACCTCCCATGCCTGAGTTCCGGCCCAGCCGGGCTTTGAGCGAATGAGGAGGGGCCTTTAACATATGGCAGGGTGGCCTGGAAGAGAAGGAGCTGAGGGCCTCATGGGAACCCCACTCCTCTCTCTGGGAGGCATGTGGGATGGGGAGCCACCTGTCTCTTCCCTTCCAGCGCCTCTGACATGGGCAATGGTGGGGTGGGCTGCTCACCAGTCAGCTGGCATGGCTCAGGCCACCGAGTGACGGACGGCTGACGTGCAGGTGGAGCAACCCACCCTCGTTGCCAGGGACTCGGTTCAACCAAGTCCTGTGAGGCTGGGCCAATGGGTTTGAAGACTCACACATCCCTCCTGGGGGCTGCCTGCTCCCATCACTCCAGGAACCCCCTTGTCCATAGGTGGGTGGGGGGACTCCTGGGCTGAGCGCCTGGTAATGTTTTTTTCTCCCAAAGGTGCAGTCTGACTCCCAGAGGGGAAGCTTTGAACTGGGTACCCTGGTGTCTCACTGCACAGGAGATGGACAGACGATGTGGCTTTCCTCCCGCCTTTCCTGCACCCGCAGGTGGATGCACGTGTTAGAAAAGATGCCTGTGACTCTTGGCGATGGATCACTTGGCTTGCACGTTGACGAAGAATGCAGCTAGCTGCGAGATTTAGTGTGAATTGCAGGACACATTGATTAACAACACTTCGAACAAACCTTGCGGCCCTTGGTTCCTCCCAGGCTACAGCTATGCCTGTCTGAGGGTCGATCAATCGTCAATCACCCCGGGACTTCCCTGGGATGTGGGTGGGCTGTTGCAGGATTAGCTACGCTTCCCTTCCTTCCCCCACAAGGTCAGTCCCTCCTGATTGCACGTGGTAGGGTCACTCACCGGGTCCTCTGGAAGAGGTACACCGCTGGTGTGCCTAGCCCCTCTCCCTGCCTCGGCAGGGTAAGCGATGGCCAGTCTGCCCCAGGCCTGCCCCGGGGTGCATGGCTGTTTGCAGCACGTGGCTCTCTGTGGTGTCCCAGCAGCTGCCCCTGCGATCGTGCCTCGGGCACCCACCACCGTGCCCTTCTACCCGGGAAGGGTGAACCCCATCCAGATCCCATCCGGGGAGAGAGGGTACCTGCTGCCAGGATGCCAGGCTCGCCTTCCCTGGCTCCCCCCAACGCTTCAGCGTTTTTCCGACTATGACCTCAGATCAGACGTGATGACCCACCTAATTTAAGCATATTACTATGATATGATATGATATGAGAAAATATTTATATAGCGCACGGTCGCTCCAAGGAGCATAATGGTGCTTTAGCTCCATTACTGATATGATGGGGGCTTATACTGTTGGTTGATGTTATAGCGAAGCAGAGTTAGACAAGTTTTTGCAGGCGGACTCAGTTAGCCCATAGATCCAGGTTTTAAGGGATTTTTTAAATGACTGTTCAGAGTTATTGTACGGAGATGGAAGGGCAGTTTGTTCCATGCCTTGGCACCTATAACTGCCAGGGGTTTTCCTCCTTTTGTGGCCAGTTTTAATTTAGGGACAATCAACAGATTGGCGTTGGCTGACCTAAGTTCTCTTGTTGGATGGTATCTGTTGAACTTGTTATACAGATATCGTGGGCCGCGCTTGTGGAAAGCCCTAAAGGTGATCACTAGGACCTTGAATAGAATGCGTTTTTGAATGGGAAGCCAGGGCAGCATGTCCAATGTGGCCGAGGCTGATGATTTTCTGGACCATTTTAGAACCAGCCTTGCTGCCGAGTTCTGTACCATCTGTAGTTTATGCAGGGTAGATTTCGCCACCCCTGCATACAGACTATTGCAGTAATCTATCCTTGATGTAATCAATGCAATTGCCACAGTACGGCGGGCTGATAAAGGCAGGAAATCAAAGAATTTTCTAAGGCCTTTTATGATATTAAAATATAGGCCAGCAACTTCTTTAGCCTGTTGTTTAAAAGACAGCATCTCATCGAATTTTATTCCCAAATTCTGTGCTGCTATGATGGTATTTGGTGGGGCTTCCGCATCAGTTGGCCAACAGGTATGTGGGGTGAAGAGGTTGTTTTTCCCAAATGGTAGAAATTCTGTTTTAGCAGAGTTACATTTGAGATGGTTGCTCTGCATCCAGTTAAAAGTCGCCATCAGACACTCGTTCAGAACTAGTTCGGCTTTTTCAGCACCAGGACTAATTGAGTGTCGTCTGCGTAAGCTATTGTGCTGATGTTAAAGGATGCAATAAGATTGATCAGGGGGGACATATACAGATTGAACAAGGTGGGGCTCAAACTTGAGCCAGGGGCACCCCTGAACCAACCTTCTTCTCTTCCGAACAGAATTGTCCAAGCATGGTTATCCGTCCTCTATGCATCAGGAAGTTTTTAAACCATTTTAACACGATGCCCCTTATGCCTGCCTTGATCAGGCGATGTAATAAAATAGCATGGGACACCGTGTCAAACGCTGCAGATAGATCTTGGAGGATTAAAACTGCCCTCTTACCTAGATCCAGTGCAGCTCTTATGGTTTCCGTGGTTGACAGAAGTGCGGATTCTGTAGAATGACTTGCTCTGAAACCTGCTTAGTTTGGATGGAGTATGTTATTTTCTTCCAGGAATGCTGAGAGCTGCTTATTAACAGAGATTTCAGCACATTTGCATATGGCAGGGAGTTGGGAGATGGGCCGTAAGTTTGATAGCACTGAGGGGTCATGTAAGGGCTTTTTTTGTAGTGGTTTGACCACTGCGGTTTTCCATGAAGTTGGAATCTCTCCAGTTTGGAGTGAAGAATTGAGGATAGCATTAATCATGGGGTTTACTTCCTCCTTAATTGTATGGAGCAATTAAGGGGGGCAGGGATCAAATGGGATCAAATGGTGAGCCAGATTTAATTTTAGAGATGGTTTGGGAAGATTCTTCAAGACTAATCATAGCAAAGGTGTTCCAATTGGCTGACCCAGAGTCATTGTCTTGTATAGCCTCTTCATCTTCTTGGGAGGTTTGGGGAAAGTCTTCGGTGAGATTTATAACTTTTTGTTTGAAATATGTTGCTATTTCGTCACAAAAGGTCTGAGAAGGTGGAATTTCCCGGGACAGATATTTTGGATTTCTAAAACTGTTTACAATTTGGAAAATGTCATTTTGTTTATTTTGTGAGGCTTCAATCAAGTTTGTGAAATAGTTCGCTTTGGTGCGTTTGATTGATGCGTGATATTTTCTCCTGGCTATCATAAAAAGCTCCTGATCATCGTTGTTATAATTTCTACGCCATCTCCGTTCTAGTCTCTGCACTTTTTGCAGTGTTTCTTTTAGTTCACTAGTGAACCAGGGAGCTGATGTTTTCCCTTGTCTGGGTTTCAGTTTTGGTGATCCCCCAGATGTCATTTTTTCCCCTATGGATCTCATCCACCCCTCATAGCTATGGCTGTCAAGGATGACTTCTCCATGTAGGGATGGTCTGCTCTCTTTTACCCAGCTTATAAGGTCTGAGTGGTCGATGATTTTAGCCCAGCCTGGAGTTTCTCATTACTCATCAGGACCGGTTTAGCAACCTTCATTTAATCAGTTTTAAGATTAAATGGGATGAATTTATGGTCAGTCCAGGTTAGAGCCAAGGGGGCTGAGACCTTGATAGTGTTAAGATTAGAGCAAATACACAGTCTAAAATATGCCCAGCTTTATGTGTGGGATCTGTTGTAAGTATTGTCAGCCCTAATACATGCATGATATCTTTAAAACACAGCACATTGGGGTCACTAATGCTGTCCAAATGCAGATTCAGATCTCCCAATAGGGTGAAGTTAGCAGCTTTTAGAGTTAAGTTGGTGAGGACTTCGCCCATACTTTCTAGAAAGTGGCTCGCTTGGCCTGGTGGATGATATATTAAGGCTCCGGAAAAAGTAAAGTCGTGGGCCTGTAAGCTAAAGCCCAAACATTTTGCCCCTTTTATATCAGATAGTTCTGTGATGTTGCATTTGAGGGTGTCTCGATGTATAATGGCCAACCCTCCCCCTCTCTGTAGGGGTCTATCTAGTCGCTGTATCCGGTAGCCACATGGCAATGCATGTACTATGTCTGGATTGGACCAATCTCTAAGCCAAGTCTCTGAGACTAGGAGACAGTCCAACTTTGTTTCTGAGATTAAGTCATACATATGTAATGCATTCTTGCACATCGAGCGGGTATTAATAAGCCCCCCGTTGATGGCTCTATATATGATTTTCTTGATTTTCTTTGGTGGTCTTTGATACGTGGAGAAGTGTGGCTCACTGGTTAGAGCAGGCAGACCCTGAAGCAGAGGTCAGACCCGGGACCAGGGTTCAATTCCCGACTCAGCAGGGTCTTGAGCTCAAATGTCCACGGACTCGATAATTCTCGCTTCGGTGCCTGACCTAATCATGGGTTCAGACTCTGCAACTCTGGGCATTAAGCTTGCTTAATCTCCACAACGGCCCCCCGCGGCTGGATACCTGGCTTTCACCTTGGGATGCCCTGTAGGGGCTATCTCACAGGGAAAAGCCAGGACGGGTTCCCAAGGCAAGCGCTTAGAGACCCCTGGGTGATAAGCGCTATATAAATCCAATATACAATACAATACAATACAAGGTTGCACATTTTGTTTACATGCAATGCAGCATATGGGGCCTGTGCACTTATCAACATTAATACCATGATGGCATTGCTTACGACCAGGATTCAGTGACAGTATATACTCTCTGGATAACTGACCTGGTCTAGCCATCTGGGCAGAGGAAGCAGCCCCCAGCCCGTCCGTAGCACGGACGGGCACAGACGGGCTGGACTTAGGCGCGACTTCAGCGTGACTACGGCGCTTCTGCTGATCGCCTTTTGTTTTTATATTGGAGCCTCGAGCGCTAGAGCGTTGGGGCTGTGTCTACGCCCAATATGGCCGCTGAAATGCCGCCTCCCACTCAGCACCTCAATCGGCTGTATGCAGGGCAATTCTAGGCAGCGATATTAGTGCGGATTGACCGTGGGGCAGAAATATGGTTAAAAAGTAAGGCTTTGCGGCGCAAAATAAATTTACAAAACATAAGTTTAAACAAAGTCCGTTTTAAAAGCGCTGGCAATACTGATATCAATACTGCAATCAATCTACCGGCTTTCAGCCTCAGGAGAGCTATGGAGTCTAAGCAGAGGAAAAGAAACTAACAAGGATTCCCAGTAAGGGTGAGAAAAGAGAGAAGAACACTGAGCTGAATCCCCACCCAGCGACGGGCACGGGAAATGTGGCCTACATAAGACCGGCTCCATCTAAGGCTAAATACGGGTGCAAGACCGATAGCCAACAAGTATTGTAAGAGAAAGTTAAAAGGAACTTTGAAGAAAGAGTTCAAGAGGGCGTGAAATTGTCGAGAGGTAACCGGGTGGGGTCCGTGCAGTCTGCCTGGATGATTCAACACGGGGAAGGTTGGTGGCCCGGGAGTTCCAGATCCCCTCTGCAGGACCAGTGCCCAGGCCTACCTGGCCCTGCAGGGCACACTTCCTCCACGGAGGTGTGCCACGACCGGCTCCTGGTCGGCTGGGAAGGCTTCGGGTAGCAGGTCTCCCTACGATCCGGCAACGGGTGTTACAGCTGCCCTGGCAGCAGCTTCACCGTGTCCGCAGGGCTGAGGGAGATTTGATCACCTCCTCGCCTTCCCCTGGGCACCCGCTCAAGGCCGCCCCTTGGGGCATGCCGGGGCAGGGAAGGGGGAACTGACCCTCTGCACGACTGTCACCTGGGGCAGACTGTGCTCAGTGTGCCCGACTGTGTCCGGCCACCAGGAGGGGACTCACACACTAGATGGCAGGAGTCTGCGGCAATGTCGGTTACCCTCCCGACCCGTCTTGAAACACGGACCAAGCAGTCAAACACTTGCATGAGTCGGGGCAGAGCGAATACCTGTGGCGCAATAAAGGTGAGGGCTGACACACACCGGCCCATCTCGCCTGCTCCGTCAGGGAGTTGCAGCATGAGTGTTTGTGATAGGACCCGACAGATGGTGAACTATGCCTGGGCAGGGCGAAGCCAGAGGAAACTCCAATGGAGGTTCATAGCAGCCCTGATGTGCCAATTGGCTGTCCGACCTGGGTATAGGGGCGAAAGACTAAAAAAACCATCTAGTAGCTGGTTCCCTCCAAAGTTTCCCTCAGGATAGCTGGAGCTCAGAGCCCCCAATTTTAGCTGGTAAAGCAAATGATTAGAGGTCTTTGGCCGAAACAATCTCATTCTATTCTCAAACTTTAGAGGGGTAAGAAGCCCAGCTCGCTGGTGTGGAGCCGGGCATGGAATCAGAGTTCCTAGTGGGCCACTTTTGGTAAGCAGAACCGGAGCTGCAGGATGAACCGAACGGTGGGTTAAGGCGCCCAATGCCGACGCTCATCAAACCTCAGGAAAGGTGTTGGTTGATATAGACAGCAAGACGGTGGCCATGGAAGTCGGAATTCGCTTAGGCGTGTGTTACAACTCACCTGCCGAACTAACTAGCCCTGGAAATGGATGGCTATGGAGCGTCGGGCCCAGCCTTTGTGGACGCTGAGAGCCGCAGGGGCTAAGCCGCGATGAGTAGAGGGGATGCTGTGTGTGCATGGAAGCCCGGATTAATGGCCCTGGTGGAGCTGCTGCAGTAGCAAATATTCAAAGAAGACCTTTGAAAGCCATGCTCTGGTCACGAGCCGACTGGACTACGGAAACACCCTCTACGCAGGTACCACCACTAAACTCCAGAAAAAACTCCAACGAATCCAAAACGCCTCAGCCAGGATCATATTAGACATCCCACGCAACGAACACATCTCTGGTCACCTGAAAGACCTCCACTGGCTACCCGTCAATAAGAGAATCACTTTCCGACTGCTAACCCACGCACACAAATCACTCTACGACATCGGACCAGAATGCCTCAACTCACGACTGTCCTTCTACACCCCCGCCCGCCAACTACGTTCTTCCAGCCAAGCCCTGGCCACTGTACCTCGCATCAACAAGACCACCATGGGAGGCAGATCCTTCTCATACCTGGCTGCTAAAACATGGAACTCACTCCCCACTCACCTTCGCCTTACCCAGAACCACCTAGCATTCAGAAAACTACTTAAAACATGGATATTTGACAAGTAATCCTCCTCCCCTTCCTAAGCGCCTTGAAACCCTCTGGGTATGTAGTGCGCTATATAAATTCCTGACTTGACTTGACTTGACTATGTGAACAGCAAATGAACATGCGTCAGTCGGTCCTAAGAGATGGGTGAGCACCGTTCGAAAGGGACAGACGAAGGCCTTCGTTGCCCTCGGCTGATTGAAAGAGAGTCGGGTTCAGATCCCCGAACCTGGCGGTGACCGGTGCCCTCGCTGTGTCCAGTGTGGTAATGCAAACGATCCTGGAGTAGCTGGCGTGAGCCTCGGGGAGAGTTCACTTTTCTTTGTGAAGGGCAGAGCGCCTATGAATGTGTTCGCCCCGAGAGAGCGGCTCGAGCCTTTGAAAGTGTTGTTGTTCTGGCGGCATCTGGTGAGCACTCGCTGGTCCTTGAAAATCCGGGGGAGATTGTGTAAATCTTGCACCAGGCTGTACCCATATCCGCAGCAGGTCTCCAAGGTGAACAGCCCCTGGCACGTTGGAACAATGTAAGTAAGGGAAGTCGGCAAGTCATATCCGTAGCTTGAGGATAAGGATTGGCTCTAAGGGCTGGGTCGGTCAGGCTGGGGTGCAAAGCGGGCCTGGATGCGTGCCACGACTGGACGAGGCATGGCCTTCTGGGACGGCACGACTCTGGACGCGAGCTGGGCCCTTCCTGTGGATCGCCACAGCTACGGTGGTCACATCGCCCCGTGCCAATTTTCTGAGGGCGTGGGCAGGCATTCTGCCTTGGCTGGCACCTAGCAGCTGACTTATAATTTGTGCGGACCAGGGGAATCTAACTGTTTAATCAACACAAAGCATCGCAAAGGTCCAAGGCAGGTGTTGATGCAATGTAATTTCTACCCAGTACTCTGAATGTCAAAGTGAAGAAATTCAATGAAGCGCAGGGAAACAGCTGGTTCTGGGTTGTAGTGGCCTTTACCTCCCAGTGGTCCCGCCGGTAACTGCCTCTGAAGTGCTAGACTCTGCGTAGAGAAGTATATAGAGACTGGCCAAACTAGGTTTTATCATGGCAGCGAGCGTGATAGTGAGAAATGGCGAAGCAAACAAACCCAATTCCAGATGGGGTAGTTCCTTGAGAATAAAAACCCCGTTAAGATGGCGTAAGGAGGTGCTTTCTTTCCCAGAAATCATTAACCTCCTCACCGAATTTGTCAAACCAGCACTAGCTTCCAACAATGTAACGAATAACAACGATTCATATCACGATATAGGCCCTAGTTCACCCCTTATAGCAGAAGAAGACACAATAGTAGACCTAAGCAAATCCATCAAATTTGTAGCAACCTCAGCCAAGAATGACATCGGTACAGCAGAATTTGAAAATCTTCCCGATGTGTACGAGGTCCGCAAAAATGTAGTAACAAAGAAAAGGGATTACACAAAAAAAGTCACTTATTGGAAATACCCAAACGAAAAATATAAATGTGACTTGTGTGGAGACATATTGGGAACTTTTAAATAACTGAGAAAACATGTCTCCAACAAGCACAAAGGCTTCTATCTCAAAACGTACTGTTCAAAATGTGACGAAGAAGCCGATTACCACAATATTGCATGCTATTATGCCAAATGTAAAGGAAGACCTCAAAAAGGAGAGCTGCCATTCCTGTTCAGCTTCTGTGACCTCAGATTTGGAACTAAAATTGGTGTTTCTCAACATGCTCGGCATGCGCATCAAAGAGCGCAAAATGAGGCGTGACTAGCAGCTCTAGCAAGCAGCAAACCGTCAAAGTTATGGTCACAGGAAGAAATACTGTTGCTGGCAGAATTGGAAAAAGTATATGAAAATAAGAGGAATATTAATGCGCTGATGGTTCCACATTTTGACAAGAACAGAAAACAAATTGCAGAAAAAAGAAGAGATAGAAGAGATAAAAGCAAAAAATACGCAAAAGATGTACTGCAAGCATCAAATGTTTCTGAAAATTACTCTTGTGATTAACCAGAAGTTACAGTGGAAGTAACAACATAAAAGCACAGAGACTTTATCAATCCAAAACGTGTGCAAAAAATCAAGAACTTTGATGAACTGGGAGAAAGAATATCAGAAATCGAGAAATACACTCGAAACGTAGAGCAGCACGATGCTGCTATGGATCTGATGGATGAAGTAGTGACTTATATCGCAGAAAACACCACTGATATAAGTCCTGCTCTAACACGTGTAACAACAAATGAACCACCAAGTGAAATCAATAATGAGCCTATGAACTCAGCTCAAGATGAGCACCAGAATGCCTCAATAGGAAACAAGATAACAAAAAAAGACAAGAAAAATGGAAGACTTAATCGGACGCACCAGAAAAATTATGCAAAAGCAAAGGGCAGCTATAAAGAATACCAGGCAATGTTTAAAAAAGACAAAAAGAACATTGCCAGGATTATCACTGACGGGGTAGAAGATGCCACTTGCCAAATCAGTGCTGATGAAATCTTTCAATACTACAAAGGCATAATAGAAAAAGAAAACAAAAAGAACCCTAAATTCATGCTGATAGATCGAATACCAGAGGACTATGAAATTGATAGTCTTTGCAAAGAAATAACACTGCTCGAAATAACTCATGCCTTTGAGAGCTCCAATCTAAAGAAAGCAGTGGGGCCTGATAAGATAGGTCTGAATGAACTAAATAAAGTGCACAGCAGGCAACCAAGACTGCTGCCCAGAGTTCTAACATCTTGGTAGTTGATGAGAAGAGTACCAGAAATTATCAAAAAGAACCGGTCAATTTTGATACCCAAGAATGTACCGATTAGTGAACTTGCAAAAATCAGTAACTGGCGTCCAAATACCATTGGTACTGCATCCATGAAGTTATTCACAAAAATATTAACTAGAAGAATCTCATTTTTTGTTGAATTGAATACGAGACCAAAAGGCTTCATGAAGGTGAGAGGTTGTCTCGAGAATCTGACTCTCCTACAAAATATAATAAAAGAAGCACGAAAAACAGTCACTCATTAGCTGTTATGTTCATTGATATATCAAAAGCCTTTAACTCTGTCAGCCATGGTCACATTATACAGAAGCTCGCAAGGCAAAGAGTTCCACCAAACATCAGAGAAATAATAAAAGACCTATACACTGACTCAACAACATCTTTCAAGGGAAAGAACAACAAAGCAACTCCTGAAATAACAATGAAATCTGGGGTCAAACAAGGTGACTCTTAATCCCCAATACTATGTAACATTGCCATGGATCCTCTAATTCATGGTCTTCAGAAAAATGGCAAGGGCTTCACATTTGGATCAGATGCTCCTATTGAGAAAATCACCGCTCTCGCCTTTGCCGATGACATCGCAGTACTCAGCAATACCTGGAAAAGGAATGAGTACAAATCTGAAGATCATTGAAAGTTCAGTAAAGCTACAGGATTAAAACTGAATGTGAAAAAAACACATGGATTCTATATCAGTCACCATAAACATAAAATATTGATTAAGAACTGTAAACCATGGCAATTTGAAAGAGAAAATATTGAAAATATTCATCCAGGAGAAAGTGAGAGATACCTCGGATTGAAATTTGATCCACACACTGGTCATACAAGCAACAACAAAATCAATGAGGTTCTTGTCAATTGGGCTCAAAAACTTGATAACCTACCACTTAAGCCCACGCAGAAAATTGAAATGTTGTGCGAGTACTTGGTACCTAAACTATCATTCAAATTAGAAATGACAGGAACAGAAGCAAAAACGTTGAATGTTCTTGATCAAACAATAAAAAAGTATGTCAAACACTTTCTACACCTTCCTGTATACACATGGGATGGTCTACTACATTCGAAAAGATCGTTTGGGGGCCTCAGTATAGCAAAACTATGTACACAAATTGGTCTCAATAAATTCAATAGTTTATTGTATCTCAGGGCAGCTTCAGACTTGTACATAGCACATTCATTTGTGTATGTAGAAGAAAATATAAATGAAAAGCATTGATAACATAATCAAAACACACAAACTAAACATTTTGGACAGTTGCTTTCTGAGTTATGATTTGAATTTGTTTGCGACATATGATTGGAGAAAAGAAGAGTTCGAGAAATGGGCAAATCTCCCTGTCCAAGGTGATGGTATAAAATACTTAGCAAGTAATCCAACCTCAAACTTCTGGATCAGCAAGCATAACAAAATGAAAGAAAACCAGTACATAGCTGCGCTGTTGTTAAGAGCAAATGTTTTATATACCAGAGTAACCATTACCAGGGGAAGAAAACGTGCATTTGCTACATGTAGGTATTGTAATGATGTTTGTGAAACAATTTCTCATATCTCAGGTGCATGTCCTAAAACCAAGGATATTAGAATAAAGAGACATAACAAAATTCTAGAATTGCTCATTGACAGAGCAAAAAGGTGTGGTTAGATGGCATATAGGGAACCTCATGTTAAGAATAATGAAGGAGAACTACGAAAACCAGATGTAGTTTTTACCAAAAATGGTACAGCTGTAGTGATTGATGTTTCAATTCATTATGAAAACTCTCAGAATTCCCTCGAATTAGCGTTTGAGAGTAACGTGAAATACTATCAGGATCTGTCACAGCAAATCAAAGATCTCACAAAATGCAAAACTGTTAAATTTCATGGCTTTATCATAGGATGTCGTGGTGTCTGGCCTCAATGCAATGATGTTGTTCTGGCTGATTTAGGTCTACAAATGGCATTTCCATTCAAGAAAAATGTTTGCCTGACTATTTTAATGGACTCTCTTAAAATGTGTCAAGTATTCATGGACAATTGAGTATCAAACTTAAATTGAGATGCACACTTTCTTGCAGTACACATGTCACCCTTATAAAACATAATGTTTGAACACATAGATTTATATAAGAGTTAGTATAGATGTGAATTTTATAGATGTGAATTTTTATAGATATGCTTTCTAATTAGATGTGCAATTTGTAGATGTGTATTTTTTTGTTTTATATATGTGTGCTATAACAATATAGATATAGTGTGTACATCATACTTTTTGAAATGTCTTTAATAATGAATAGGTCTCAAATAATTGCATTCACATAAATATCACTCATTGATTATTGATGTCCTGCTAATTGTATTTTAATTCTCAGAACTGTTCGTAGACAATCTTAAAATTGTTGGAATAGTACTGTACTGTGTACTATTTCTGTCCTGTACGTGATCCCAGTTCCAGTGAGGACAGCATTCAGTGTGGCTGTACTTCGGAGCGAAAGAATGTTGTATTGTTGGAAGCAAAACCGAATTGACGCTGATGGGCAGCATAATAACCAAGAATGAGCCACCGCGAGGTGGTACAGATTAGCCAAATGCCTTGTCATCTAATTAGTAACATGCATGAATGGATGAACGAGATTCCCACTGTCCCTACCGACTATCTAGCGAAGCCACACCCAAGGGAACGAGCTTAGCAGAATCAGCGGGGAAAGAAGTCATTGAGATTGACTCTTGGCTGGCAGTGCAAAGAGGCATGAGAGGTGTAAGATAAGTGTGAGGCCTTCAGGCTGCCGGTCAAATATCACTACTCTTATCATTTTTTCACTTACCTGGTGAGGGGGGTGAGCCCTGTGGGGTTCTCGCTTCTGACTCCAAGCACCTGGCACCCGGTGGGCGCAACCTGCTCAAGGGACAGTGGCAGGTGGGCATTTTGACTGGGTCGGTACACCTGTCAAACGATAATGCAGGTGTCCTAAGGCAAGCTCAGGGAGGACAGAAACCTCCCACAGAGCAGAAGGGCAAAAGTTCGCTTGATCTCAATATTTAGTATTAATACCAACCTTGAAAGTGGGGCCTCATGATCCTTCTGATTTTTGGGTTTGAAGCAGGAGGTGTCAGAAAAGTTACCACAGGGATAACTGGCTTATGGTGGCCAAGCGTTTATAGCGACATTGCTTTTTGATCCTTCAATGTCGGCTCATTCTAATTTTGTGAAGCAGAATTTACCAAGCGTTGGATTGTTCCCCCACTAATAGAGAATGTGAGCTGGGTTTAGAACGTTGTGAGACTGGTTAGTTTTACCCTACTGATGATGTGTTGTTGCAATAGTAATCCTGCTCAGTATGAGAGGAACTGCAGGTTCAGAAATTTGGTGTATGTGCTAGGCTGAAGAGCCAATGGGGCAAAGTGTAATGATTGTAAGCAGCGCAAGAATCGCACGCGCCACTAACCTTAATCCTATGCCCAGCAGGAATGACTGGATGACTGTCCTCACAACCTCACACCGCACTTCACCCAACAATGGGACAATCACCGCTATTGGCGCGAGCACAGCCGGAGGTCGCAAGGGAGAATCTAGGGATGGATGAGGGGGTCTTCTAAGCTTCTCAGGACGAGATTCGGAGTCAGCGGCTTTACTGGGAAGACCTCCCTGAAGGTGGGCGAAAAGACGTAGAAAGGATAATGTACTTTTGCCTTGACTTGAATATCCCCACCTCCCCAGTGCTCCGGAACTTACCACTGGTGTAAGTGATCTTTCCGTGAAGGAAATCAGGTGATACTAGAAATACAGGAAAGTCTATTCCACAGCTGGCGAAAGTTAAAGCACTTTCCACTCGAGCTCCTGTAACGGATATCTGAGGTTGAAACTCTCCCCGGTAATACTTTAAACAATTACTGAGTACAAGAATCCCAAAATACTCCTTTTGGGATATACGTGGATCTGGGCTCAATGACGCCCGTAATGCAGGAAAACAAAGCATAAACAAATCAGGAACTTGTGCGGACCGCACTATACCTTAATCCAGGCGATAGAATCAAGGACTGCAAACAAGAGAAACGGAAGAGAGCGAGCCCGCTCTCCGCACTTCTTTTCCCCACAAGCGCGGTTCTGTTCTACTCACAGAGACGCGCTGGGAAGTTGATAGTCTGACCACGCAGGCACTTCGTCGTCGCGGCGGGTGTCTGCACAACTGACCACGCGGGCACTTCGTCGTCGCGTCGGGTGTCTGCACAACTGACCACGCAGGCACTTCGTCGTCGCGGCGATTCACAAACAGGCTAGTCAAAAAACTCCAAGGCAGGGGCTCTAAATCCGGAAACAACATGGAACAAACCAGGAACAGGATTGACAAGCCCCGTTTTGTTCAAGGGGAGGAGCTTAAGTAAGTTCCTCCCATTGTGCAGCCTCCTGGCGCCGCTTGGCCTTCTGGGACTGGTAGTTTTTCTGCCCACATCTGAAAACGTAATGTTTGCGGCAACTTGCCGCTCTGCCAAGGGCGATCGCTACAGAACCCCCTCTCGAGGACTGCCGTCCCGGCGGTCGTCCCGGCTTTCCAGGGAAATTTTCATGGAAAAGCGCAACCAAATCAGGACAATGTAAGTGGTCCGCCGGTTCCCATGAGCGGTCTTCGGGACCGTAGCCCTTCCACTCGACCAGATACTGGACCCGACCCCGCACCACACGAGAATCCAGAACGGACTCCACTTCGTACTCCTCTTGTCCTTCCACTTCCACAGGACCAGGGCGCTCAGGCAACCGAACACTCGGGAGGCAAGGCCGTAGAAGTGAGACATGAAAAACCGGATGTATGGACCAAGACACAGGCAGAGAGAGTTTCATGGCCACGGTATTGATCACCTCACAGATACTATACGGCCCTATGTATTTAGGTTTCAGTTTGTTGGCGCCACGCAGATGCAAGTTACGGGTGGAAAGCCAGACTTTATCTCCTACCTTGTACACTGGCTCCTGGGTTCTCTTCGTATCGGCATACGTCTTCTGGGAGTTCTGAGCCTTCTTCAGATTGTTCCGAGCCTCTAACAGTACGGCTCGGAGATGCGCATGGTGCTCCTGGATGGAGGGAACCAAGGAAACACCAGGCCACTCGAAAGGGAGCATATTTGGGTGGAATCCGTTCAAACAGAAAAAAGGAGAACATCCCAGAGTGGAATGCACAGCATTATTGTACGCAAACTCTGCAAGCCATAACAAGGTGGTCCAGTTGGTTGTGTTCTGTAAGGTGAAACAGCGTAGGTATTGTTCCAGGGTTTGGTTTAACCGTTCTGTCTTACCATCCGTTTGTGGATGGTAGCTGGATGATAGGCGAGCGTCTATCTGGAGGATGGTACAGAGCGCCTTCCAGAAATGGGAGGTGAATTGCGTACCCCGGTCGGTTATCACCACATTCGGAAGTCCATGCAGACGCACAAGGTTTTGCAAAAACACCTTCGCTAATTCGCCGGAGGTAGGCAGACCAGGTAGGGAGATGAAGTGGCCCATCTTGGTGAGATGATCTACCACTACCAAAATGACTGTTTGCTTCTCACAAGGAGGCATTTCTACAATAAAATCCATGGACACTGTATGCCAGGGTTTGGACGGAATGGGTAGAGGGCGCAACAATCCTGTCGGTTTAGCATGAGATGATTTACCTTGCGCACAAATCGCACAGTTTTTTATGTAGTCCTTCACATCAGTCCGGACGCTGGGCCACCAGAAGGACCGTTCCACCGTAGAGAGTGTCTTGTATACACCCATGTGTCCTCCCAGTACTGAGTCATGGGCCCACTTCATCACCTTGGTTTGCAACTCAACGAGGGGAACATATAGTGCATGGTGATGATACGCTAAATGATCCTTTTCACAGCGATGATCTGGCTCTTCAAGGACCCATGCGGGTACATCTAGGTCAGCGAGGGCGATTTTAACGTCCTCAAGAAAGTCGTCCGAGGTGATCAAGGCAATGGAGGCCTCGATGTTCTCGACGCCCTGCAGGATTGAGGGTGATTCAACAGTTCTCCCTGTGTCATCCTCCCCTAACCGTGAGAGAGCATCCGCCTTACCATTCCTAGTTCCCGGTCTATATCTGATAACAAAGTCGAAATCGGAAAAGAAAAGGGTCCATCTCAATTGACGGGGGGTCAATGCTTTCGCGGTTTTCAAAAACAGGAGATTGCGATGGTCCGTAATGATCTCCACGGTATGCACAGCTCCAAGGAGGTAATGCCTCCACTCCTCGCATGCTCTTTTAATAGCCAGTAGCTCCTTGTCCGTGATGGAATAGTTTATTTCACAAGGAGTGAGCTTCTTTGAATAGAACGCCACCGGATGAAGCTGTCCTGTAGTAGGGTGTCGTTGTGACAATATTCCGCCAAGAGCATATTGGGAGGCGTCCGTTTCGAGGATGAAAGGCAATTGGGGGTTCGGGTGCCGAAGGATGGGGGCTTGTGTAAATTTCAACTTGAGGGTTTGAAAGGCCTTATCTGCTTCTTCTCCCCATTTGAAGGATACGTTCTTCCGCAAGAGAGACGTGATGGGATGAATGATCTTGGAGAAGTCCTGGACAAAGCGCCTATAATAATTGGCGAAACCAAGAAAACTCTGAACGGATTTGATAGTCTGCGGCGTTTTCCAGGAGAGTATGGCCTCAACTTTTCTCATGTCCATCCTAAATCCTTGGGCATCGATCACATAACCCAGAAACGCCACTTGTTTGACGTGAAAAAGACATTTTTCAAGCTTGGCGTACAACGAGTTTCGTTGTAGTCTCTCCAACACCTCCTTGACGTGCGTAATGTGCTCTGAAAGGGAGGCAGAGTACACCAGAATGTCGTCAATATAGACGATACAGAAAGACTCCAAACACCCCCGCAACACCTCATCCATAAAAAACTGGAAGGCGGCGGGGGCATTGCACAGTCCAAACGGCATCACCCGATACTCATAGAGGCCGAATTTGGTTCTGAAGGCCGTTTTCCACTCGTCCCCAGTCTTAACTCGCACGAGATGGTAAGCCCCTCGAAGATCCAGTTTGGTGAAGTACCTCGCCCCTTTGAGTTGGTCCATAAGCACGGGTATCAAGGGCAATGGGTACCGGTTTTTTACCGTCACCCGGTTGATGGCTCGGTAATCAATGCATGGACGCAATTCCTCACAGTCCTTCTTGGGGATGAAAAACATAGGCGACGAGACAGGGGACGTGGAGTGTCTAATGAACCCGGTGGCCAAATTGTCATCAATATAGGTTCGTAGATACTGTGTCTCCTTTTCGGTTAGGGCATACACTCTGCTGCAGGGGAGATCCGCACCTGGAACAAGGTCCACACGACAATCGTAGGTCCTATGTGGAGGCAGGTGAGTGGCTTTTTTCTTATCGAACAAAGAGGCGTATTCGTGGTATTCCGCCGGTAAAACCGTGGCACAGCAGAACCTGTCAACTGAGCAGGCCCCAGCCAAGCAAGAGGCAGGTGAGGGTTCTGGAACACTGTGGAGATGGTCTCTGTTCTGGAAATGTTCTTGGCAGTATTGGGATGTCATCCTTACTGTGCGGGTTGACCAGCAAACGGAAGGGTCATGTAGAGTCAGCCAGGGCATGCCTAAGATGAGCCGGAATTGTGGGACGTCTATGAGGTCGAATTGGATATATTCGTAGTGACGGGTTCCATATTCCATCAGCAAGGCCAGGGTATGTTGCGTCACTGGTCCTGATGACAAGTCAGTGCCGTCCACAGCTTTGACCATCTCGGGCGTTGTTTTCTGGTCACAGGGAATACCCATTCTTCTTGCATAAGCTTGATCGATATAGTTCCCTGTGGCCCCTGAATCCAACAGAGCGTCCACTAGGAAAGGTTTCTGATTTGTTACCTGCAGGGTTACGTTTATATTCATGTGCGCAACCGCAGGGTGAAGGGTGTTCGCGACGTAAGGGGAGACCGGGGGAGATTGGAGTCCTGAATCAGTGGTCTCTGTCTGATCCAAGACCATTAGTTTTCCGACGGCTCTTCCGTTCTCAGGGAGGCCTGTGTTCTGGGAAATACATTCCTTCCGGAAGTAGAAGCCCGAGCTCTACAATCGTTAACAAAATGCCCACTTTTTCCACAGTACATACATAGTTTGAGCCTTCTTCTCCGATCCCTTTCTTCTCTGGTAAGGGGGCCTCGTATTCCTCCTATTTGCATGGGCTCTGGCCCCTCTTGGGGCTTGGTTTTTTCATCACTCGCTTGTCGGGATCTAACCAGGGGATAGGAGAACCGAGAGTCCCCTCTGCTCCGATCACCTCTCCGCTCCATCAATCGATGATCCAGTTGGACTGTTAAATCAATAAGTTCTTCACATGTGGAGGGCAATTGCACCACCTGTGCTAAGACGTCCTTCAATTCCCCCCGAAGACCCTGATAGAATAGAGAGATTCTTTTCTGAGCCGGCCAGTCTGTTTCTACGATGAGTCGGTTGAAAGTCGTAATATAGGACAATAGGTCCTGTGAACCTTGGCGTAAGGTCATTAACTCCCGGTCCAATGATAACATGTGGGACTTTCTGTCAAATAGTTTACGCATTTCGAGACAGAAATCGGCGAAATTATGTAATACGGGATCATTCCGTTCCAACAAAGGAATGGTCCACCCGGATGCGTTTCCTCCCATATATGACATAACGAAGGCTGTCTTTGATGATTCATCCTGAAAGATTTGAGGCTTGCAAAGGAAATGAAGGCGACATTGGTTTAGAAAGGTCTCAAATTTTTTGGGATCTCCGTAAAACCTTTCGGCAGGAGCCAGAGGTATGCCATGGGTCTGCAGAATATGTACTGTAGGGGTGGCGTCTGTGGACGTAGTAGGGGCTGCAAAAGTTCCCCCAGGTTGGAAGGATGGAGGAGGGGGCAAGGTAGCAGATCGTATCAGAGGTCTGACACTAGGCTCTTTTTGGGCAAGATCAGACATTTCTTTACGTAAGTCCGACATTTCCTTGTATAATGCTTGGTTTTCAGCTCGAGATGTTTGAACCTCGCTTTGCAACTCCGAGAAGCTTTCCAACAAAGAGGTGAGTATGGTGTTTGTATCCATCGTCCGGGCTGGTTAGCGTTCTTGGGCTTGTCAATCTGTAATGATTGTAAGCAGCGCAAGAATCGCACGCGCCACTAACCTTAATCCTATGCCCAGCAGGAACGACTGGATGACTGTCCTCACAACCTCACACCGCACTTCACCCAACAATGGGACAATCACCGCTATTGGCGCGAGCACAGCCGGAGGTCGCAAGGGAGAATCTAGGGATGGATGAGGGGGTCTTCTAAGCTTCTCAGGACGAGATTCGGAGTCAGCGGCTTTACTGGGAAGACCTCCCTGAAGGTGGGCGAAAAGACGTAGAAAGGATAATGTACTTTTGCCTTGACTTGAATATCCCCACCTCCCCAGTGCTCCGGAACTTACCACTGGTGTAAGTGATCTTTCCGTGAAGGAAATCAGGTGATACTAGAAATACCGGAAAGTCTATTCCACAGCTGGCGAAAGTTAAAGCACTTTCCACTCGAGCTCCTGTAACGGATATCTGAGGTTGAAACTCTCCCCGGTAATACTTTAAACAATTACTGAGTACAAGAATCCCAAAATACTCCTTTTGGGATATACGTGGATCTGGGCTCAATGACGCCCGTAATGCAGGAAACCAAAGCATAAACAAATCAGGAACTTGTGCGGACCGCACTATACCTTAATCCAGGCGATAGAATCAAGGACTGCAAACAAGAGAAACGGAAGAGAGCGAGCCCGCTCTCCGCACTTCTTTTCCCCACAAGCGCGGTTCTGTTCTACTCACAGAGACGCGCTGGGAAGTTGATAGTCTGACCACGCAGGCACTTCGTCGTCGCGGCGGGTGTCTGCACAACTGACCAAGCGGGCACTTCGTCGTCGCGTCGGGTGTCTGCACAACTGACCACGCAGGCACTTCGTCGTCGCGGCGATTCACAAACAGGCTAGTCAAAAAACTCCAAGGCAGGGGCTCTAAATCCGGAAACAACATGGAACAAACCAGGAACAGGATTGACAAGCCCCGTTTTGTTCAAGGGGAGGAGCTTAAGTAAGTTCCTCCCATTGTGCAGCCTCCTGGCGCCGCTTGGCCTTCTGGGACTGGTAGTTTTTCTGCCCACATCTGAAAACGTAATGTTTGCGGCAACTTGCCGCTCTGCCAAGGGCGATCGCTACACAAAGCTATCATCTGTGGGATTATGACTATATGCCTCTAAGTCAGAATCCCCCCTAAACCATAATGATACCGCAGTGCTGTAGAGACTCGTTGGCCTGGGAAAGTCGGTCACTTTCAGGGGCCGGTGCTCAGAGCCGCTCACTTGGGGACCGGAGCCCGGATGGAAGGGGACTGCCTCCATTACCCTTAATGCACCGCATGTTTATGGGGCACCCGGTGCTAAATCATTTGTAGATGACCTGATTCTGGGCCAGGGTTTCATAATTACCAGAGCAGCTACCTCGCTGCGATCTATTGAAAGTTATCATCTGAGCCAAGCTTTTGTCTCTCTGTGCGTGGGCGCAGATGTCTTCCTCCACCACACCTTTGGGTCGGTCCCTCTGCTGCTGGGCCAGCAGGAGGGACGCAGCGGAGGTGACGGGAGGCTGCCTCCACCACGTGCCCTCCGGTTCAGGCAATTCCCCCTCCCGTCCCTGCCCCACCGTAGTGCAGGGACAGGGCCACCATCCCTAGCTGGACAGCCTCAGAGCGCCTATCCACTCTTGCCGTCGTCGGACTGCATGGGCGACGGGGTATCGCTGTCTCTGGCCATCTGAGCGCTGGGTCATTCTGGGCTATCTGGTCATCTGGCTGCACGACCAGATGGCCTTGCGGGCTGGGTGAGCATATGGCCCTGTGGGTCGGGTGACCAGATGGCCCTGCAGGCTGGGTCACCAGATGGCTTTGAGGGCTGGGTGATCAGAAGGCCGGCCTGCTGGCTGGCCGGACTGACTCCACCTTTTGTCTATCCTCAGGGTTCTGTAAGCCCCCACTATGTGGGTGCTTAATAGTCGAAAAAAAATGGGCTCCCTGGGCAGGTCGGCGGGAAGAGGATGTGACCTAGGCTTAACCCTCCTTGCTTCCTTCCCCAATGGGCTGCAGAAAGGTGGAAGGCACACCCGCACAAGTCAGCACCCTAATGCCAAAGGGTTTGGGTGTGGTGGGTGACAGTCAGTACCCAGAGAAGGGCGGCTGTCGCTGGGGCAATAAGTAGTAGGTCCCAGCCCTGCTTTGAAGGGCGGACGAGCCAGAGCTGAAGCCCCTGGAGAGCTTGAAGAAGCACTGAGCAGGGGACACCTGGGCCCAGTCTGGGATGGCAGCAACTTGCGGATGTCCTGTGCTGCCCAAGGGGTTCACCAGGGCCCAGGGAGGCTCTCCCCGGCCTGGCTGGGTTGGGTAGCAGGCACCAGGACTTGGGCTTTATCTCTGTCCGGCTGACCCTGGGGTGCAGGAGCCTCCAGTCCTGAAAGCCAGCCGAGGGCCTGGGTGCTGTGGATGGAGTTCTGGACTTTTTGGTTCCGTCCAGAGGTGTCAGGGTACAACACCCAAAGACCCCGGAGTTCCACCTGCCTTGGTGCACAAATGAACAGAAACACGGGCTTCTCGATGGTGGCGTCAAAGACCAAAGGTTTATTACTGCAGGGACACAGAAGTCACAGAATCTACACACGGGCAGAATCTAGGAGACTGTTCGATTTGTACAAAGTGGGTCGCTCCTTATATACTAAAAATTGTGCTCTAGGCAAATATTTCACATGTCGGTACATTCCCAAACCTTTGTGTCTCTAAACAATAAATATTTGGTGTTACACAGGAACTGTCGATAAAATCTGATACCAAACATCTACGAAGAGGGGTTCCCACTAGTTCATCACAATCCCCTGTCAATATTGCATTCAGGACCCGGACCGCCTCATCGTAAAGTTCGTTACCTCCCCCTAATAAAGGCCCAGAAGGAAAGGAACAGAGCCAGGTGCAGAAGATAGAAAAGCGGGATAAGAGATGTTTGTGGGTTGTAAATGGGCAAGGCTACCGGCTTCGGCCGCCTAATCATGATCAGGTACAATGGACACGAAGACCAGTTTGGCAGGACTGGCCTTGGGCAGAGGAGGCAGCCTTTGTCGAGTCATGCAGCTACAGCGTGATCTGGTTTAAGGTGCACGTGTCATGTAAGAGGTGAATCTCCGGCTAAGGCTACGTGTCCTTAATCAAAGTGGAGTAAATGAAATGATCAGAGGCTATTGCATATGTGAGGGCAAGGAAACACAAAATGGCGGCCACGATCTAAGATGGATGCCGTGTGTATATCAGAAATGTGTCAGTGGAAGGAGTGCTCTTGCTCGTAGCGTAGCGAAAACACTAGGATATATGAAATGGATCATTTGCGGTTCACTGATACCATTTTTATGTATTTCCGACAAACTTGAAAACACGGGTTCAAGTCGTCACGGAACCGTCACGGAACCTCAGACCCTCCTTTTGCCCTTACATAGGCAATTACTCAGTCTATGTCAGAATCTAGTTCTATGCTCATCAGGTCAGTGACATGTTGTTGTATCATCATCCTTTCTCGTGTCTTTTCTCCAAACGCAGGTGGTTTTCTGAGACAAGTCGCAGCACAAAGACTACACAGAGCAGGACCACACTGGATAATCAGACAACATGAGAATAGGAATACTAAGATGACACCAATGACCATTAGAACTTTCCATCCCCACGCTGAGATCAGAGTCCAAAACCACTCCATGAAGGACCAGTTTCCCTTGTCTACATGTATTGAGTCCGAAATCTTGTGCAACTTAGAGATCGCCTCGTAGACTGTTGGAGCATTATTAGGAATAAAGACACAGCAGCTCGATTGGATCATTCTGCATACCCCACCTCGATCTGCAAGTATAACATCTAGAACCATACGGTTCTGCAATGTCATGAGCCTATCCGCCTGAAGCTCAGCTGTCAGATTGCTAAGGGCACCAGCAGTTTCAGTAATAGTAGATTCAACTACCCGTGTTAGCTGACGTATGTTTCTACTATTGGCCATAGGTCCCCAGAACGGAAGGAAGCCTTTGAAGAAGTCTCCAGCTTCCTGACCAGCTGTATCTTCCTTGCTGAAGACACCTCTCGCTACTCTTGTTCTGTGGTAATCAGGTGAAGCAGTGTATGTCGGAGGCAATAATCGAGCAATATAACATGATCCTGAGAAGTCGGCAGGCAACCATGTATAAGCTCTGTCTCGACAAATGAAATAGGTACCCCTAGCAGTAAGAAAGGCAGGGGAAGAGTTAGCCGGAAACACATAAGTCTCTACGCACTCACTCCTCCCTAGCTGAGCTCTCGGATTTCTCCCATTACCTTGCAAACAGACCTGACCTCGGTGAGGTACGACCCAGATTGGAGTTGAGCTTTTACGCTTGCTTTCTCCTAAACTAAGGCGATACTCTGAAGTATTCCAACTTAAATATACTCGCAATTCGTCTCTAGGGTATGATGGAGTATTATTGACGTCCTTGACCATGTCAATAATTCCCTGGACTAAGGCTTTGTTGGCAGAGTTATATTTAGTGGAACGTGGTGGACGTGGAGGATAGGTTTCGAGAGCATAAGCAAAGATGGTTTGGAAAGCCTGAAATGATCCATTATAGCTGTAAGGCAAAACCAGATATGGAATACCTTTATCCATAGTGTGAGGTATCAAGCCACATACCCAGCAGTCTGTAGTGTTAACTACCAGTTGGTGTTGGTGCAAGAGCTGTACAAAAAGTGTTGTTGGTGAATTCTGAGCGTCGAGCTTGCTCATGTTCTGGAAATGAGTGAAAAGAGTGTATAGAGGAAACAGTAGAAATAGCAGGATCAAGGGGAGGTACTGTAGAAACTGGCACAAAAATCAAATTTATGCTAAAGACAATTCCACCCACCAATGTTGCTAAAACAATCAAAAATGTAACGGCACATTGCATCAAGAAACATTTGCTGTGAAGAATTCTATTAAGTCTGTTTCTGCGAACGTAAATCACATTCTTTCGTTGCAGCGCAGGAAGCTCCATCTTCTACAATCCGCTCGCGACCACTGATGATGTGTACGTAGATGAAAATGCCTCTATCAGCCCTGGGAGTTCCCAGAACCAACAGAAAGATCGACCTTGTGTCAGACCCCTGCAAATTCAAACTAGGCACACAGCCACGACCCTACGGCTACCCAGACGGCAAGGCAATTTTAAAAACAATAAACAATAGCAAACTTCCTGGCTGAAGGCAAAAGTTCAAAATATATATAAATATATCAAAATCACAGTATGCAGTTGCCTGCTTTATTAGTCCTTTTTATGGCTTCTAAGGTTGTATCTTTTCTTCGCTGGTACTGTCTGATCGGAAAATAGTGTATCACTAGCAGCTGTTGCAGAGTTTAAGTTCGTAGATAGCAAAGTTTCTTGTGATGCTGGAGACAAATGTTCAGTGTTCAAAGGAGTCCTTTCAGGAGGAGAGTCAAGTTTCAAAGTGTCAGTAATCAAATCGGCATCGCTGAAAGGGACAAATTTCGGAGTTGTTTCAGCTTCGGAGGCACCAATTCCCTTCTTCACCCAGTCGTCGTAGGGCAGCGGCAGTGGAACACGCTTTACGTGAGAAGCGTGGATCCAGTGCTTGCGACCAGCAACACGTACAGCTGTCCTCGTCGCCAGCAGGACCTGGAAGGGGCCGATGTAGCGAGGCTGAAGATTCTTTGTCCTCGCAAAATTTCTGACCACCACGTGGTCGCCGGGTTTCAGCTGATGCCCTGGACTCTCCGGAGGTTTTGGCAAAGCATCAAAGACCTGTTGATGAATAAGACTCAATTTAGCAGTCAAGTCATAAAGATAGTCTATCAACATAGGATATTCAATGGAGCAGAATTGTTTAGGCCTTGGCACACCCCAGACATTTGCCGGGCGGCCAAATACAATCTCATATGGAGAAAGCCCTATTCTAGAATGCACTGTTGCTCTCGTTGATAACAAAGCCAAAGGAAGTGCGTCTGGCCAAGCCAAACCTGTGGATGCTTGTATCTTGGCTATCTTAAGCTTCAGAGTGCCATTGTAACCCTCGACTAAACCAGCAGATTGGGGATGGTTTGCACTATGGAATTTTTGTTTCAATCCTAGACCAGCACACACACTCTGCATAACTTTCCCTATAAACTCACTTCCGTTATCTGACCATACAATCCGTGGCATTCCAAACCTAGGGAAAAATTCTTTGAGAAGAATTTTGGCAGTTGATAAAGCAGTGTTGTCCTTTAGTGGGTATGCTTCTATCCACCTGGAAAAAGCACAAACTACCACCAGGACGTATTTTAAATTGTTGCAGCGTTCCATGTGAATGAAGTCTAACTGAATCACTTCAAAGGGACAGGAAGGAGGAGCGAAATGACCAGCTGGAGTTGGAGTTCCCTTGCCAGGATTATGCATCAAGCACACCATACAATTTTTCACCACTCTCTCTGCACACTTACTGATTCCCTCATTCTTCCAAACCGGAGCTAACATCTTACATATCCCTTTAGAACTTATATGCGCCACTCCATGCGCCATCGTCACTACTGCAAGCACATACGCATCAGGCAACATCCAACGCTGCTGTTCTGTCAAATCGATCCAACATCCATTCGAGTCCAACTTGCCCGTACTTTCTCTCCATACGCGTTTCTCTTCCTCAGTCGCTTCTTTCTGAATCTCTTTCACACTTTCCATAGTGTCCTCACACATTCCAGACTCAGCAATCCATCTTGCAGACGTAGCAACGTACATTCTACTCATCGTGTCTCTAGCTGTCTGTTTAGCGGTTTCATCAGCAAAGGCATTCCCACGACCAACATCATCCGTGATTGCTTTATGAGCACTGCACTTCACAATCGCAACTTCAGTCGGCAAGGTTAGAGATTCTAACAAGTCGTTAACTAGCTGACCATGTTGAATCTTAGTCCCATGGGACGTAATGAAACCCCTTTCTCTCCACAACCGGCCAAAACTATGGGCCACGCCAAATGCGTACTGACTATCTGTAAACACATTCACTCTCTTTCCCTCAGCTAAAACACACGCTCTCGTAAGAGCTATTAATTCTGCTGCTTGGGCAGAATTCTGACTCACTCTTGCAGTCTCCACAATCGTCTTCAAAGTCGTTACCGCGTAGGCAGCAGTCACATCACCATTCTCCAATTTAAAACATGACCCGTCCACATATAGCGTACCATCCGGGTCGGATAGGGGAGTATCCCTCAAGTCGATGCGACCTTTTGTCTCTTCCTCCGTTTTGAAATAACAGTCATGTGGCTCAGAATCACTCGACTCTTGATCAGTCGGCAACAATGTTGCTGGATTCAATACATTGCATCTTTTGATCTGAATATGACTCGCTAATAACGTCAGCTCGTAACCAGATAATCTCGCACTAGTAAGGTGTTGAGTCTTCGTTCGGTTCATGAGTGTATCCACTGCATGAGGAACCATGACCACTAGCATATTGTTCATCACCAAACCAGCAGATTGTCGAATGGAAGCTGCAGCTGCCGCTGTAGCCCTCAAACAACTAGGTAACGCTCTGGCTACCGGATCTAATGTTGATGAGAAATACGCACAAGGGCGTTGTTTATCACCAAACTTCTGTGTCAGAACACTCAACGCGCAACCTTCTCTTTCGTGAACGTAGAGCGTGAATGGCTTACTGTAATCAGGTGTACCCAATACAGGAGCTGAACATAGTGCTTTTCGTAACTCAATAAAACTCTCTTGACATTCATCAGACCATGGCACCGGACTTGGAACATTTTTCCCAGTCAAGGCTACCAACGGTTTCGCTAAAAGTGAAAAATTTGGGATCCACTGCCTACAGTAAGAGGTAATACCTAGGAAGGCACGTACTTCCCTCTGTGTGCGTGGAACACTCATCTGCGTAATTGCTTTTATTCTCTCTGGGGTCAACTTCCTTCCCTCCTTTGATAAGAGGTGACCTAGGTAGGTTACTTCTTGGCAGCAGTATTGCATCTTGGAAGGAGACACCTTATGATTCAAATTAGACAAATGATGCAATAACGAAATTGTAGCTGCTTTGCAAGTTTCCTTGTCATCGGCAGCCACTAAAAGATCATCTACGTATTGTACTAGGGCAGAACCTGGAGGAAGGACAAAAGAATCTAGCTGACTTTTTAAAGCTTGACTATAAATGGATGGACTTTCACAATAGCCTTGTGGAGCGCGTTTAAATCTGAAACTGCGACCTCCTAAACAGAAGCCGAAAATATCCCTACTTTCTTCAGCTATCGGAATGCTGAAGAAAGCATTCTTTAGGTCTATAACTGAGAACCATGTAGCTGTAGCAGGTATCAATGTTAACAAGGCAGTAATGTCTGGCACTACAGGAAACTGCGGAATTACAATCTTATTAACTTCTCTAAGGTCTATGACAAACCTATAAACTGGAGGTTTTGTAGGGTCAGTTCGTTTCAGAATCGGTAATACAGGACTGTTACAGACATTTCCTCTAGTTTCTTCAACTACACCCTTCTTAATCAAGTCTTGCACAATCAGTAAAAGTGCACGTTCTCCTTCACTTGAGATTTTATATTGAGGAATTCTTGGAAATTTTACATTCGCTTTCAAAGTTACTACATACGGTGGAATTTCTAGGAGACCTACATCATTAGGACCAGTCGCCCAAAGAGAATCAGGGAGTGAACGTAGCTCCGGCGGGAGTGCGTCCATTGACAAGTACATCGGAGAGGTGAGTCTTTTACCCAAAGTAAGCTGTACTCCTTCCGGAGAACAGTACAATGTCGCATATAGTCGTTTTAACAAATCTAAACCAAGCAGATTTTCATTACAACCTGTCGTCAAAATCAGGGGTGCTTTCAAGTGACACGGTCCAACAGAAATAGACAAAGGACCAGATATCGGGTTGTACACAGGGGCGCCTGAAAAACCTACGGAAACATTTGTTGAGCCAGACAAAGGTGCGCCAGGGAGTTTCGCATGCATTATAGAACTTTTTGCGGCACCAGTATCCAACAGAAACGGTTCGACTACACCTGATGTTGCTACTGCGACATAAGGCCCACTCTGATCCACTGGAACTGATACTACTCCCTCTCTCTGTCCATGGCTGTCCTAGTACCCATTTTGTTGAAAACCCTCTTCTACTTCACAATAATCTTCAACAAGATATTGTTGAGATCTATTTTGCTGAACAGATTGTCCATTTCGTTGATCAAAGTGATAGGAGGGACGATCATTCGTTTGCGGAGGCATAGCACCTCGTCCTCGTCCTCTAGAATTCTGCACAAAACCACCACGACCTCTCTGAGCTGCTGCTGCATTATTTTGCGCTAAGATCGGACATTCATTTTTATAGTGACCCTCTTTCTTACAGTACGCGCATTGATTCCACTGGTATTGAGGCCTTGATGTACTATAATCTGTCCTTTGGTATGAGTTTTGCTGCGTATTAGTCTGATTCGTGCGAGGCGGATACGCCTGCTGCAAAAGAACTTTAGTTTTTAAATCTTTCGTTTTCTTCTCTGATTTCTCCTTTTCCTCTTTATCCCTATTTTCATAGTACTGCGCAGTCGCAAGTATTTGCGCTGTCGTAGATACAGCCCACGCACTTTCTGAGTCTTTTAATTTATTGCATAATCCAGGTAACAAATTATGCACAAATTTATCGACAAACAATCTTTGTCCTCCTTCTGTGCTCATATCCTGACCACTATGATCTACAAAAGTCTCTTCGAACCTCGTGAAGAAGTCCGAGACGCTTTCGTCTTTCTTCTGTTTACACGCTGACAACTTGTCCCAATTAACACGCAATGCTGGCATCAGAGTCTTCATTAAATCAATTATTCTACCTGGCAGATTAGCGATCAAAGGTTCGGGTTTCGCACCACCTATTTGTTGACCATCTGCTGCAGTGATAGCTGCCCAATCACCACCTAAAGCAGCCTGATGATCCTCTCTACGAATTTTAGCCCACACTGGTTGCGGAACTACATTGCCAAATAACATATCAATGTCGGCTAAGTTCATTATACAAGCCTCAACTGTCTGCGCTAATTCCTTGTAATATCCAGCTGGATTCTTACGTGGATCTGGCAAGGCCTGTTTCACTGCTAACACTTCTGCTCGCTTCCATGGAATATGTATCCATACTCTTTGGAACTGCGCTGGAGCAGCTGCAATTCCTGCATTATCATCACGTTGTACTGCTTCGCGCCAAATTGGAGGAACCTCCCTCATAGGATATTGGCGACTTAGCTTCATTTTACCTTTCTCTAAATCTCTCGGCGAACGAAGAGATGGATCACTCCTGAAACTTAAAATGAGTTCCATCGCTTGCTTTATTTTCTCACCCACTATCATTCCAGCAGCAAACTCCTTTTGAACCCTAATTAAATCTTCCAAATCTGATTCGACATCGTCTTCTTCTATCTCTTCACGTAACAACGAGCACATCTCATCAAAGACATATCGTTGCGTTGGCTCTCCCCATTGCATAAATGTCTCTAACACATCTCTCGTACTATATCTTCTACCCTTCGAAATCCATCTGAGAGCCGTGGAGTCTAAAACTCCCCGTTCCTCAGTACTAGGAAGCTGACTCCGTCTCTGAACAGAGTCAGGAGTAGGAGTCTTAATCAGGGTTTTATATATCGGAGACAGCATATTAGTAACTGAATCAGTAATTCTTCGACGAACAGAAAGTGGAGTTAGTACACTCGCAGACATAGAGAATGCAGTAGAGGTAGGAATAGATGACGAAACAGTAGGAGTATCGGGGAAAATAGCTTCTGGAGCAGTAGGTACAGTGGTAGGTATAGGAGCTGGCAGTGCGTGAAGAGGAGGAGCTGTAGGAACATTTACATTCACCACAGGAAGTATAGGAACTTGGTTCTGAGGAACAGGAGCAGGAGCACCAGGTTGTCCAGCAACCGGCAATTGAACATTCGGGATGAGCGGAGCCGTAGCACCTTGTGCATACGGTGGAGGTGACCGTAACAGATAAGACAGCAGAGGATCGTTTTCGGAGTCCTCCAGTATCTTAGCCATTTTCGATGGCAAGGCAGGATAGCACTTGTCAATCGCTAAGTTATGCTCTCTAATGGCTACATCTATGACCTTCTCACACTCGTTAGCCTGCAACTGTTTAGTCGCTTGCTCTAGAGTTAACTCTTCTTGTTCTTTTTGCTCTTTCTTCAACCTTTTCATTTCTCTCTGTTTGGATTCTTTCCGCCAATAACGAAAAGAGTCAAACATTGCCGGCCGGGCTTTCTTCCTAAATAATTTCGCTTCTAAGTTGTCGAGAATCTCTTGCTCAAAACTACCATGCAGTGGCCAACTAAGGACACCATCCTTCTTACAATAACGGACCCATATCTCATTATAAGTTATAGGACCCACGCCATACTTACAATATAAATCATATAGGGGAGTCCCAATCGGAGGAACCAGACAAGAGTCCTCCAATCGTGAGTCACTGTTGCAACTAAAACAAGACAACATTTTCCGACTTACCATTTTCAGTCCGGAACACAAAACAAACAAACACGAAACAAATATGTGCACTCGAACCAAGAACTTAGGCCTACCAAAACGAACTGATGTATCGATACCCAAAACTAAACCAAATAGATTATCGTAACTAGAACAACCAATGATAATCTAACAAAACCAAACTAAACCAAGAACCGATCAAGGATTTTTAACAATCCTCACAAAAGTAACCAGCTAGCTATTACTAAATACTTAACTGAGGCACTGAAGACGTCACCAAGGAGAAACCCGTCACGTTTCGCCGTACTAAGGACTGCACCACTTCGGGTCCAAGACAGGGCGACGGTCAAGGCAACGGCCCACTGCAGCCGTCCTGAACGGGAAACCCTCGTGGAAGAGAACTTCAGGGCCACTTTTGCGATATGCCGGGATCGATGAAGTGGGGCGCCTCCCTCAGGAATCTTCACACGAAGCTTCTCGAACTCTTCAGGCTTTTGGACCGGTACCGAATGACGTCGCCCCACGTTGGGCGCCAATTGGAGTTCTGGACTTTTTGGTTCCGTCCAGAGGTGTCAGGGTACAACACCCAAAGACCCCGGAGTTCCACCTGCCTTGGTGCACAAATGAACAGAAACACGGGCTTCTCGATGGTGGCATCAAAGACCAAAGGTTTATTACTGCAGGGACACAGAAGTCACAGAATCTACACACGGGCAGAATCTAGGAGACTGTTCGATTTGTACAAAGTGGGTCGCTCCTTATATACTAAAAATTGTGCTCTAGGCAAATATTTCACATGTCGGTACATTCCCAAACCTTTGTGTCTCTAAACAATAAATATTTGGTGTTACACAGGAACTGTCGATAAAATCTGATACCAAACATCTACGAAGAGGGGTTCCCACTAGTTCATCACAATCCCCTGTCAATATTGCATTCAGGACCCGGACCGCCTCATCGTAAAGTTCGTTACCTCCCCCTAATAAAGGCCCAGAAGGAAAGGAACAGAGCCAGGTGCAGAAGATAGAAAAGCGGGATAAGAGATGTTTGTGGGTTGTAAATGGGCAAGGCTACCGGCTTCGGCCGCCTAATCATGATCAGGTACAATGGACACGAAGACCAGTTTGGCAGGACTGGCCTTGGGCAGAGGAGGCAGCCTTTGTCGAGTCATGCAGCTACAGCGTGATCTGGTTTAAGGTGCACGTGTCATGTAAGAGGTGAATCTCCGGCTAAGGCTACGTGTCCTTAATCAAAGTGGAGTAAATGAAATGATCAGAGGCTATTGCATATGTGAGGGCAAGGAAACACAAAATGGCGGCCACGATCTAAGATGGATGCCGTGTGTATATCAGAAATGTGTCAGTGGAAGGAGTGCTCTTGCTCGTAGCGTAGCGAAAACACTAGGATATATGAAATGGATCATTTGCGGTTCACTGATACCATTTTTATGTATTTCCGACAAACTTGAAAACACGGGTTCAAGTCGTCACGGAACCGTCACGGAACCTCATGGACGGGGGTCCATCGGGCCTGGGGAGGCTCTTCCCTGCCTGGCTGGGTTTGGAAGCAGGGTCTGGGACCAGGACTTGAGCTCTGTCCGGCAGGCCCTGGGGTGCAGGAGCTCCCCATCCTGCAAGCCAGCCTAGGATCGGGGCGCTAGGGATGGGGGTCTATCAGGGCCTGGGGAGTCTCTCCCTGCCCTGGCTAAGGTTTGGGAGCTGGTACAGGGCCCAGGGCTTGAGCTCCATCCTGCAGGCCCCGGGGTGCGGGAGCCCTAACATCCTGCAAGTCAGCCGAAGATCCAGGCGCTGGGGACAGGGGTCCATCGGGGCCTGAGGAGGCTCTCCCTGGCCTTGCTAGGGTATGAAGCTGGGACCGGGCCTGGGGCTTGAGCTCCATCCAGCGGGCCCCGGGGTGCAGGAGCCCCCTGTCCTTCAGGCCAGCCGACGGTCCGGGTGCTGGGAAAGGGGTCCCATCGGGTCCGGTGATCCTCCCCCCAGCCTGGCCTGGGATTCGGAACCATGGACCAGGCCTGGGGCTTGAGGTCTGTCTGGCAGGCCCTGGGGTGTGGGATTCCCCTGGTCCTGCAAGCCAGCCGAGGGTCGGGGTCCTGGGGCTGGCTGTCCATCGGGGCCAGAGCAGGCTACCCCAACCCGGCTGGGTTCAGAAGCAGGGACCAGGCCTGTGAGGGTTTATGTCAGTAAAATTTCCAGTTAACTATAACCAGTGTCAAACCTATGGTTTTTTCAGTGAATTTAATAGGTTTTTTAAATGCTAATTCCTAACTATAACTGGTGTGAAACCTAAGGTTTTTTCAGTGAATATATATATATATATATATTCACAGAAAAAACCATAGGTTATAGTCCATATATAGTTAGGAATTTGCATTTACAAAACCTTGAAAATTCACTGAAAAAACCATAGGTTATAGACCATATATAGTTAGGAATTTGCATTTACAAAACCTTATTTTACTCGCATAAAACCATTGAAATTCCATATATAGTTAGATGCGCTAACTATATATCGCGCACCCGCAATCCACTGCTGATGATGTCACATATTACATCATTCATGACATGCTCAGTGACATCACTGATGACATCACTGATGACATCTCAAATGACATCACTGATGACATCACTGATGACAACATCCAGTGACTGTATGTTTCTGTAAAGTTAAAATATGTCTTACATATTGAAGAATGAGTGGATGTGTAAGTGTCTGGATGAAGGATTTAGTAGGTGCATGACTGACTGTATGAGTGAGTGATTAAATGTGTCTCACTGAGTGCATGGGTTAGTGACTAAACTGTTTTAATTTGTGCATCATTATATCTGTTGTTCTACAAACTGCTGCATATGTTGATCAGTAGCTATATGAGTAACTGTATGGGTTATTCATTGGTTGTCCAAGTATTTGTATGGGAAACTGAGTGTGTGTGTATGGGTGGCTGGGAGGTGTGTGACTCTGTACATAGATGTGTGAGTAGTTGATTCACTATATGTATGGGTTCAAAAGTGCATGTGGAAACAGCTGTATGGGCGGTTGACTGTGCATGAGTGTATTAGTGAGTGAATGGATATCTCAGTGCTACATGTCAAAGTAAGTACATATGTAAAACACAGTACATGTGAGAGTTGACATATATAAATAACTGTGCATAAGAGCCAGTGAATGTGTGAGTGGCTGTATGGATCATTGTGAACATGTATCAGGGATTGTATAACAGAGTAAAGTAAATATGTGTTAGTATATGTTTGAATAAGTAAGGTGTGTATAACTGTATAGTTGAGAAAATGGAGGTGTGATTGATTTTTTGCATAACTGACTAGGTGTGTGAGTAACTCCATGGATGAGTGACAGTCTGTGACTGTCTGTTTACACTGATTGTATCTAAGGTTATATTAGAGTCTGAAGAGGTTCATGGTATTATCACATGAATGATATCATCAGTGATGTGATCAGTCATGTCAAATGAGATGTTATCAGTGATTTTATCAGTGATGTCATTTGAGATGTCATCAGTGATGTCACTAACCATGTAATATGTGACATCATCAGCAGTGGATTGCGGGTGCGCGATATATAGTTAGCGCATCTAACTATATATGGAATTTCAATGGTTTTATGCGAGTAAAATAAGGTTTTGTAAATGCAAATTCCTAACTATATATGGTCTATAACCTATGGTTTTTTCAGTGAATTTTCAAGGTTTTGTAAATGCAAATTCCTAACTATATATGGACTATAACCTATGGTTTTTTCTGTGAATTTCAATGGTTTTTTAATAGCAAATATCAAAAGCTGTCAAATGTCAAGTACGTGATAGGTAAAAACGTTTTCGTGTTTATGCACGCTGATGTGCTTTGAACGCTGCCCCCCCCTCTTTTCTCTTAGTAATACTCTCTCTTTGCAGATAGTGAAGGGTAGTTAACGCAGACCTTTACCCCCGTTGTAATCCGTCGTACCTGCTTGTCTCTCCATTTCATTGATTGTTATCCAAGCATTTACTGTTTTAGAATTAGTTCTCTTTGGATCATTCTCTATTTACAAACAAGCAAAAAGTCGCAATACTCTGTTTAGTCTTTGCAGATAGTGAAAAATTGTGTAAAAAAATAAAAGTAATCGAGCAAAATCAGTAGACCACTAATTGGATCTCTTTTTGACCTCGCTAAAATACAAACATTAGGAACAACCCTTCATGAGAAATACGAAAATAGTGAGATGAACTAAGCTCCACACCATGATGGCTGCAAGACAGATCGACTCCGCCACCCACTCCGCCCAAAATAACAACAAACCCTATGCAAATATTATAAATAGATACAACACACCAGCAAAGTAAAAGGGTAAAACATTTTATTAAATAACTATTTACGTAACTATTTTATACTTTTTGTTGCCCGATCCGGCTAGCTCAATCGATCGAGCATGAAACTCATACACTGATAGCAAGTGTTGCTGCTGATGCTATGCAGACAAAAACTGGTTTTCAGTTTGTACATTCTTTAAGATTTTTCCATCCAAGGCTGGTTGAGAGTTTGTAGAACGATGGCTTCAGATTTTCTACATACGGTGTGGTGGCGCGGACTGGGAGGGGGCGCTTCGCTCCTGCCCCCTCCCCAAGTAAGATTTTCATACGTGAGTGTTCGTTCATGCTTTTGGTCCCTGAGTTGCTTCGATGTCACTGCCTTATACAAATGGCATAAGTCCTGGATGTTGAGTGCCATACTTCAGAGTTCTAAGCAGCGCTTGTAACACTGTCTAAACCTTATTTGCACCTGCTGCAGCTTCACTATTCAAAGTAAGTGGGGTCCGTTTGTGGACCTGACTGCATTAGAAAACAATGTGATACGGTGCCTCCCTAAACCGCTTCACGGAGGCCCCCGAGGGGCGGTGAAATGGTGCAGACTGGGAGGGGGCGCTTGGCTCCTGCCCCCTCCCCAAGTCGTGTTGCCCTGGTGTGGCCTGAGATCGCCCCCGACATAGGCGGCCGGCTCCCGGGGTCCGGCGGATTTTTTTGCCTTTTGATGACTCTTCCATTCTGGACCTTGTCCCACAATCCGTTTAACCTGAAGACACGCTGTAGTGGGTCGCCCCTTTACCGTTTTAGTTGCCATTTCTCCCGCTTTTGCTACTCTGTGCCTCTTCCGCCATTCAGCTGTTTATGGAAAGGGGCGACCACTCGGTCCCCCCGAACGTATGGCGGAGTACCACGATCCCCCCGGGAAGCCATCTTGGGCGGGAGGCGAGTCTCGGCTGGTATGCCCGAAGCGGCGTAGCCGGGGCGCGCCTTTTCCCGCCCTAGAGTGGGTTGGCCTAGACACCGACGCGGCTGGCCACGCCCTTGGGGCAGGCAGGGGCGGGTTTACGCCCGCCCTGAAGACGGATAAAAGGAGAAGCAAGATCCGAAGGCATCCTCTTGTTCCTGTGCTCTGAAGCTGCACCTCCTCGCTGCACGTGAGCTCGAGACGGAACGAAGAGCCAATTTTGAGCATTGTAATCTTTCTTGTTTGTTTTCCAGATACTCTGTTGGAGAATGCCGAAGAAGGCGGGAAAGCGCATGACTACTGACCAGATGCTGCGCGTTCTTATGAAAGAGATGACTGAGTTAAAGAGGCGAATGGATGAAAACGAGGAAGGGGGACCGAAACGTCCTTTGGCGGGAGCAGCCCCGGGAGGGAAAAACAAGAGGCCCAGGAGAGGGAGAGCTGTGGAAGACATCCCGGGCCCTAGTGCCCCGCTAGAGGCACCCACCCCCGTGCCGGAGGGAGGGAATCCGATTCCCGTTGTGGTCACCCCTGTGTCCGGGGACGATATGCCGCCTGAGCTGGCAGCACAACTAGCAGCGTGGTTGGGTAAAGATAGTGAGGGCGCCACGGCTGTCGACGCGCAGGTGCTGATGAAGCAACTGCGTGAGTCACGGGAAGCAGCGAGGGTATCCACACCGGCTGCGGTAGTAGAGAAGCCACAGGGGACAGGTTCGGTCGCAGAGACGCCGTCCGGTTCAGGTAAGCGGCCATTGCCGATTGCAAGGGATGAGTCAGCACCTTCTCGTAGGGAAAGGGTGGGTCAGCATGTTCCCTTGGCTATTAAGGAGAAGATATGGGCGGGAGAATATGTAAACATTTTCTCGTTGCTTACTGATCACTATGAAATGGAGCATGTTAAGGGCCAGAAGGATCTCATGCATCCGAGTGTTTGGCGCGCAAAAATGGCCGCCTTTAAGGTGAACGAAAATATTGGCAATTGGGGCAAAGCGTGGGGGGTCTTTACATCGATCTTGGGGGAACGAAGGCCCGATCTGCTGCACGAATTGCCGATTTATCAGTCTCGAATCATGGGGTACTCGGTATCACATGAGGGTAACCATTGGTTCTGCTATGATAATCTGTTTAGAAAGGCTAAAGAACATGATAAAAGCTTAACTTGGGATTGTTATGATTCTGTGTCTTGGGATAAAATGAAGGAGACTGGTATGTTGAAAGTGCCATTGGTGGGAAGTAACGTTGGCGAATCCTACCGCCAGTATGCGGGGACGCCCTTTCGATCAGGTACAGGTACCGACAATTATTCGAGGCCTGCCGGAAATACAGGAAATACAGGAAAAAGGGGGGTTTGTTGGAACTTCAACAGGGGTAAATGTACCAGGCCCCAGGGATCGTGCAAATTTAGGCACGAATGTAGTGGGTGTGGGCAATCATCCCATCCTGAGTCCACGTGCAGAGCCAAAACGGGTGATAACGGGGGTAGAGGAGGCGCCAAACAGGTCTAATATAGTCCGAGGGGCGCCTTTACCTACCCCGATTGATACCTTGGCGATGATTCCTTGGCTCAGTGAATACCCGGATCGTACTTCTGCTGGGGTGTTGCGGAACGGGTTTTCTTATGGTTTCCGCATCCCAGTAGGGGACTTTCAAGGTGCAGCGAAATGTAAAAATCAGCTATCGGTCTTCCAGCATACGACCGTGGTACAGGATAAGATCAGGAAAGAGGTGACTCGAGGTCGAGTCGCCGGTCCGTTTAGTGTACCACCGGTTCCTAACTTTGTTTGTTCCCCTTTAGGTGTGGTCCCAAAGAAGGACCCGGGTGAGTTTCGGCTGATACATAATTTATCAGCCCCACGTGGTCTTTCCGTAAACGAAGCGATAGACCCGGAAGTGTGTTCGGTGCGGTACGCATCCTTCGATGAGGCCGTAGCCATTTTGAATCGCCTGGGGCCCGGGGCGCTGATGGCAAAATCTGATATCGAGTCAGCGTTCCGGTTGCTCCCGGTACATCCAGACGATCAGCGTCTCCTAGGTTTCATGTTTCAGGGTCATTATTACATGGATAGGTGTATGCCGATGGGGTGCTCTATATCTTGTGCCTATTTCGAAAAATTCAGTACTTTTCTACAATGGGTCTTCACAAAGAAGACGGGTTTCCGAAATGTGATGCATTACCTTGATGATTTTTTGTTCCTGGGGGCAGCCGGGGATCCGGAATGTGGGCAGGCTTTGGCACAATTTTGTGTCTTGATGAATCAGTTTGGCGTGCCATTGGCACCTGGTAAGACTGTGGGGCCGTCCACTTGCCTCGAGTTTCTGGGGATCGAGTTGGACTCCGATGAAGGTTTTTTTTCGTTTACCAACCGAAAAAGTGTTAAAGTTCAAGACATCCCTGCAAATGTGTATAGATGGATCCAAGGTCAAACTACACCAGTTACAGCAGCTAGTGGGCCAGTTGAATTTTGCCCTGAGGGTTATACCAATGGCCCGCCCCTTTTCTCGTTCGATTGCTCAAGCCATGGTCGGCCTGAAGGAAGGCCACCATCGCACGAGGCTCTCGGCTGAGGTCCGCCAGGACATGCGCATTTGGTTGGCATTCCTGGCGGATTTCAATGGTCGAGTCGTCTGGAATAAACCGGCCGTGTCCTCTGAGGAGCTGGGGTTGTGGACGGATTCGGCAGGGAGCATAGGTTTTGGTGCTATCTTCGGCACAAGATGGTCGGCACAAAAGTGGCCGACATGGTGGCATGACAGTGGTTTGACAAGTAACATTGCTTTCCTGGAACTTTTCCCCATTTTAGTGGCCCTGAGAACTTGGCCCGAAGGGTTCAAGGATCACTCCGTGGTATTCTGGTCTGACAATATGACCGTGGTCGAGTGTATCAATAGCCAGGCAGCACGATGCAAATGTATTTTGAGATTACTAAAAGAAATTGTTTTACTGTGTATGCAATTGAATGTGTTGTTTAAAGCTAGGCATGTCCCGGGGGTTATGAACCAGGCAGCTGATGCACTGTCTCGTTTTCGTATGCAGGCTTTCTGGGGTTTTCTTCCCACAGCGGACCCGGAGCCGGCACCCTTTCCCGAAGCTCTCTGGTCTCTCGGTGCCCCGAACTTCGTAACCTCGTGGGAGAGAGTTTAGCACCCAGGACGAGGAAGGCATATGAAGGGGCGTTCCGGTCCTATTTAGCCTTTTTGGGGACTGATAGAGAGGAGCTTTGGGGACAGGAGGAGTGGGTGGTAAATTTTCTGATGTCTTTACACCTGGTTGGGAAATCGGTGGCCACGGCTCAGAGGCATCGGGCTGCCATTTCTTTTGTTGCTAGGGCTCATGGGATCCAGGACCCGACAGCGTCTTTCGTAGTACAGAAAGCGCTACGTGGGTGGCAACGCCTTGAGGGTCGCAGAGTAGACGAGAGGCGCCCGATAGGTTTGGATAGGCTGGCCCAGTTATTATCCAGACTCCCTGCTACGTGTTCATCTCAGTTTGAGACAGTGTTATTCCGAGCCCCTTTTACGCTGGCATTCCATGGGGCTATGCGGGTAAGTGAACTAGTGGCAAGGAACAAGCAGGATGTGACAGGAGGATTGTGCCAGGAGCACGTCCAGATCAGAGGGGAGACGATGACGGTCTCATTTGTCAGGTCCAAGACCGATCAAAGTGGGATGGGTGACTGCGTAATCATACGCAGGATTCCCGGGTCCTCCATGTGCCCGGTAAGGTGTCTAGAAGATTATTTAGCACAGAGGGTGGCATCATGGGGGGGGACCTTGTTGAGACACGCTGACGCCACCCCACTGACAAAGTTTCAGTTTCAGCGGGTGCTTGCGATGTCGATTGCCGCTGCAGGCTTGAACCCGGGCGAGTTTGGGACCCATTCCTTTCGGATAGGGGCTGCTACAGAAGCTACAGCCAGGGGTCTGAATGTTGAACAAGTTAAACGGGTGTGGCGTTGGTCCTCCAATTGTTATAAAAGGTATGTGCGGTTGCACATGTTGTGAAGCTGTAACAATGTACTCACGCTTCTTGTTTTTGTTTGGTTTTCAGTTGCGCAAGCCTACGAGGCGGGGCGAACTTTGCAGTCGACCCAACACCAGGCCAGCGGTCAGACATCACCGGCTGTGAGAAAGGAGGTGTGGGTCGTGGGCCACTCATACGTGAGACGTGCCGCGGACGTATTCAAAGCAGGTGACATGATTCACGTGGCTGGGGAATACGGGTACAGTGTGTCCTTCTACGGAAGAGGCGGTCTCTGTATTGACCAGTTTCAATCATTTTTTGAGGGTTTACTAGGGCGGACGAGGTCACCGCCGGCTGTAGTCATAGTACACCTTGGGGGTAATGATTTGGTCACCACTGGTAGACGACTTCTCCTTGAGGCAATGCTTTCCACTGTAAGTTGGTTAGCTAGGAGAGTTCCAGGGTGCACAATTGCATGGTCCCATATGATCCCACGAAAAGTGTGGCGGGGGGCAATTTCGGTTCCGGCTTTAAATCATTCTGTTAGAAAGCTTAATAACAAAGTGAGTAGGTTGTTCTGTTCCAAGACACTGCATTCTATTTCACATGGGTGTATTAATGATGACAGTATGTATTTGGGGGATGGTGTGCATTTGTCTCGGGTGGGGAATGAGTTACTCATAGGAGACTACTTGGCATGGCTGAAAACGTTATAACATGACCTTTAGGTAGGAGTTGTGTGGGGGGTCCGGATAGCCGGTCAACTATCCGGCCTGTGGCGGTAAGGTCATGATCGGTGAGCACTAATTGGAAGATCCCTATGAGTGGGCGTCACCCAACACGGATGGGAGCGCTCGGGGGAGGTGGCCATTGGCCCCTCAACGGGGAGGCGGTCCCTTCTAAGGATGGGTCGCCGAAAGAAAAGGAAAGGCGGTCAAGGCCCCTTCCTGGGTAGGAGGGGTTACAGCCCCCTCCTGGGGAATTTCCCGGGGCCAGGACGTCTGCGACGGCAGATGTGGTAAGTTGTGTGGGGTTTGGGGGGGGGTCTACGCTACCTTCTAGATACCTCACACGAGTCCTCGTACGACCTCTAAGTGGCGGTGAGTTTTATTGGGGCCCCCGTCAAGTCAAGGGAAATTGGTAATTGCACTTGAGGTACGCCTCTGGGCCGCCCCTCACAAGTGAGGGCGATATTTCTGGGTTAGGGATCTTGACACCGGTTACGACCTTGCCGTTGGCCCTTAAACGTTAGGATGTACAATTTCAAAATTTCAAGTAAATGTTTTGTAGGATGTTAGTTCGGCTAGGAGAACCTTTGTATTAGAGAATCTGTTAAGGTTAGCCAAACATCGCAATGTGGTAATGAAATTGTACATAATATGAAACTGTTTATTTAATGTTTTAATTTTGTTTCATATTTTTAATAAATACGGCCGGGAGGGTTACTCCCTCCCGTCTTCCAAAGACTTCAGAACTGTTTCCGGTTTCCCATCCTTGGGGATTGTGTTGAGAGGGGGTGGCGGGTATCTCAGCCATATGGAAAGGGGCGACCACTCGGTCCCCCCGAACGTATGGCGGAGTACCACGATCCCCCCGGGAAGCCATCTTGGGCGGGAGGCGAGTCTCGGCTGGTATGCCCGAAGCGGCGTAGCCGGGGCGCGCCTTTTCCCGCCCTAGAGTGGGTTGGCCTAGACACCGACGTGGCTGGCCACGCCCTTGGGGCAGGGAGGGGCGGGTTTATGCCCGCCCTGAAGACGGATAAAAGGAGAAGCAAGATCCGAAGGCATCCTCTTGTTCCTGTGCTCTGAAGCTGCACCTCCTCGCTGCACGTGAGCTCGAGACGGAACGAAGAGCCAATTTTGACCCACCCACCAGCCCCTGAGGACAGCAAGTGGTTTTGAATAAAGTTGATGGATAACTCTGATTTTCGTTTACAGGTTGTGTTATTATCGTGATGATTTTGAGTATATAATAAAGAATGGTCGACTTGTGTTACATTTCACAAATAAAGAAATTCTGCTTTAGTGTTCATTGGTAAGCATGCATTTAATAAAAGTGTAGTTGCTACTGTCTTTTTAGTTTAGTCATTTAGTTAGCATTGTCGTATTTATTTTGGTCGAGCGGTAAGGTCATGATCGGTGAGCACTAATTGGAAGATCCCTATGAGTGGGCGTCACCCAACACGGATGGGAGCGCTCGGGGGAGGTGGCCATTGGCCCCTCAACGGGGAGGCGGTCCCTTCTAAGGATGGGTCGCCGAAAGAAAAGGAAAGGCGGTCAAGGCCCCTTCCTGGGTAGGAGGGGTTACAGCCCCCTCCTGGGGAATTTCCCGGGGCCAGGACGTCTGCGACGGCAGATGTGGTAAGTTGTGTGGGGTTTGGGGGGGGTCTACGCTACCTTCTAGATACCTCACACGAGTCCTCGTACGACCTCTAAGTGGCGGCGAGTTTTATTGGGGCCCCCGTCAAGTCAAGGGAAATTGGTAATTGCACTTGAGGTACGCCTCTGGGCCGCCCCTCACAAGTGAGGGCGATATTTCTGGGTTAGGGATCTTGACACCGGTTACGACCTTGCCGTTGGCCCTTAAACGTTAGGATGTACAATTTCAAAATTTCAAGTAAATGTTTTGTAGGATGTTAGTTCGGCTAGGAGAACCTTTGTATTAGAGAATCTGTTAAGGTTAGCCAAACATCGCAATGTGGTAATGAAATTGTACATAATATGAAACTGTTTATTTAATGTTTTAATTTTGTTTCATATTTTTAATAAATACGGCCGGGAGGGTTACTCCCTCCCGTCTTCCAAAGACTTCAGAACTGTTTCCGGTTTCCCATCCTTGGGGATTGTGTTGAGAGGGGGTGGCGGGTATCTCAGCCATACCGCCAGCTCTTGCGACTACAGCGTCTCGCTCACCATGTAGTTGAGTTGCTCCCGCTCTTGCGATTTAACAGAACTTTTTGGACTGCTGAAAACGGTTGTACTCCGACCGCTGGTTGGTGGAGATATTTTGACTATATTCTGGACCTGCGTTGTCGCGTAATGCGTCATATGACGCGCCGCGTTAGCGCACCCGGAAGTGCCCCGGTGCGCAAGGCGCAGCTTCCTGGAAACGATCCAGAGTGCGCCGCGCAGCGCGTAACGTAAGCATAACAGGTCATGTGACTTGTTAATAAAACTTTTCATTGGTTCATTTTACTTTTGTTTTCCTAATGATGTAAGACTAGGTCATGTGACCTAAAAATAACACTTTTCATTGGATTAAAACATTTTTTTTCCCAAACGATGAAAGCCCCACCTTGTTTCTGGATGTTTCATACTGAAGCTGGCGTCACCATGAGAGCACCACCATCTCGTAGCTCCGTCGTGGCCATTCCGCAAGCAATCATGGCAGCCGCTCCCCACCGGAAGCCTGCGGGAGTCGAGATCCCCAAGACTTTTGTAGAATCTTCAAGGCTGAGGGGACGCTTTCGAGAATAGGACCCAAGCCCTGGCAGACAAGCGTCCGAGTTCCAAGGTGTCCCAGGGCCATTTTACTGGACCAGGCCCAAATCCGAAGAGCCGGCCGCCATTTGAAGAGTCCTGTGGCAGCCGCCTATCACTGCACCGCAAGAGTGGGAGCAACTCAACTACATGGTGAGCGAGACGCTGTACCCGTAAGAGCAGGCGGTAAACAGCTGAATGGCGGAAAAGGCACAGTGTAGCAAAAGCGGGCGGAATGGCAACTGAAACAATAAAGGGGTGCCCCACTACAGCAGACGAGCCTCCGCCATGTGCTTCAAAACTGCATACGTATCTCGTGATATCAAGGTTGGGCAACCAGTACACAACAAGCAGTTACGAGTCCCATTTACACCGGAGCCATTTTGGGCGCGGCCGGGCAGGTCCAAGATCTACTGAAACATAACAAATGAGGCTGACGTCTCTGAAGCAGTTGACGCACAGCAGGACATAGCAAATAAACATGAAGTCTCTAAAGCTGTTAACTCACTGCAGGACAAAACAAGTGAACCTGAAACCTCTGGAATAATTGTCGCTCAAAAGAACAACACACAAAACTCTGTAGAGCCTGAAGAAAGAAAAACAGAAGGGCACTGTAGTTTCAGACACACTTAACACTAATGACTAAACAAAGATATCGTCTGTTTATGAAGCAGTTTTCATGTTCACAGAATTGACAAAGAAGTGTGCAGACACCAATGCTATTAAGAAACACAAGGAAATCCCTAACGCATCAGCATTCTCGGAAAAGGTTGATACAGATAACATCTTAAGGAACGAAGAAAGACAAAATAAGGATGAGGAAGTTATCACTTTAGTTTTTTCATCAGCTAGCGACAGCAAAAAACACATTGTAATGGAGATTAGAGAGGCTACGGATGGATAAATAAATTATCAAAAGAAATAGCGACTCCCCCCCTTTAGCAGATTAGCTAAATCTTTGCGTAATTTGGACATTAAAGTTATATTATTGTTGTTGTTGTTGTTATGGTTATAGTTCTGGTTAATTTCAGCAAGAAACACATTGTAATGGAGAATAGAGAGGCTACGGATGGGTGAATAAGTTATCAAAAGAAATGGCGACTCCCCCCTTTAGCAGATTAGCTAAATGTTTGCGTAATTTGGGCATAAAAGTTATATTATTGTTGTTGTTGTTGTTATCGTTATAGTTCTGGTTAATTTCCATTCAGACTGTCCTACACAGCACCACTCTAGGTAAACACTACTTTATGTAAAACCTGCACTTAGTTGGTCACCATGGGGTTTAAAAAAGGGATGGTTCTTCACCTGGGTGCCGTCCACAACTCAGCACGTTGTGCTGCCTTGGGACTATTCGCACAAAAGACAGCTTCGGACCATTGTTGGTTTTTTTTGTCAAAAAATGTTTAAATATATTTACAGTTTTTGTTGCGTTCGTTATATTTAAAAGTTAATAAAGTTTTATAATCCTACTTTTTTGGAGTACTATATATTATTAAAAAATCGGGTGAATGGGGCCTTGAATCGGGTTATTGTCATGTGTGTGCTTTGCAAGTGTACTGCTACAGGATTGGACATTTCAAACTCAAATGCACGTTCTTTTTCTTACCTTTCCGAAGCATGGAGCGCAATAGCAGGCAGAGAAAGGGTGATGCAAGTGTTGAACACTGCCTGGCCTGGCAAGTTGCTGGCAGTGCCCCCCCCCCCCCGCCCGCTCCTGAAAGAGGGCACACACACACCGCCGCCCCGAGTACTTCACAGATCTTTAAAAGACCATGCGCTTGTTCATGAGGCTTAAATGGTTTATCACCCCTTCTAGAACCCCTGCATCGACCCTCTGACGTTTCCTGGAAGAATTAGCACATAACACAATACCAAGCCCTGTCAGCTGAAACCCCCGAGGAATCGTGGAGCATATTATCAAGGGGGTTTATTTCCGCTTTTTTGGCTTTAAAAGCCAAGAAAGCGGAGATAAAATGATCTCCCTATTACCAAGCTGTCGCTAACTCCAGTTAGTGACAGCTAAAAGGAGATAGCGACCATCTTGGGCCCCGCTTTGCATGTCAGTGATATCTATCACTAATGACATGCAAAGTGGGCGAGCCAAGATGTTAGCGACTGGAAACAGTCCCTAACATCGCTATCTCCTATTACCAAATTTTGGAGATATTGGCGCTAAGCGCGAATATCTCCATAAGCTAACACCTGCCCTGAGCAGTTTTTAGCCATGTTATCCAATGGGAGGTGGATAACATGGCTAAGAGCATTTGCTGGATAATGCATGAATATCGCTGACTTTTCAGCGATATTCATGCATTGCGGCCGTTTTTTATCGCATTTGCGATAAACCTTGCTAATAGCAAGGTTTATCTGCGATAAAAATCGCCGATGTGCGGCGATAATTTTTGTCTCTAAACAAGTTAGAGACAAAAATTATCGCTAGTTGTTGGTAATATTCCCCCGGGTTTTTGCTTGCAGGAATCGGGAGGCGGGAGACTAGCACTGAAATCAGTAGTCTCACGCCTGAATCGGGAGGGTTGGCATGTCTGGATTCTCTACAGCTGGGGCCATAAACTACATCCGCAGGGCTAGGTGATAGCCTGGGACCGGCCTGGCATCTAAAATGGCTGCCGTGCACGACAAAATTGTGGCATTGGAAAAAAGGCAAGATGGCGCAGACAATGTTTATCAATAAGGATTCATTTATAACAAAATATTTTATCGCACTGACAAATTGTTGGTCAACACTTCCGGATTTCCATCGAATCAAACGTTAACAGACGTCACGCAGCAAAAAAAAAAAAAAGCTCACGCACAGCCGCTGGAAGACATGTATCAACATATATGAGCCTCCTCAGCCACCCTCAGAAAACATAAGGGATTAGGATACGTCTCCCGCAGCCCCTTATACCTAGTAATTTAATTAAAACGAAGCACAAAATGGTCTCCCGCACCCCGTTATACCTAGTAATTTAATTAAAACGAAGCACAAAATGGCGATTTCCCGTTTCGCTACCAGTTTGCGGCCCAGTTCGCGGCCCGGGAAGTGCTTCTACCGTGAAAAATATATATTTTTTTATTTTCCCCACGGGACCCTTTAATAACCCCAACAACATTCCTAGGGGGTCAAGAGGGGTATACCTTGTCCCCTTTCATTAAATTCCCCCTTCGTTTTTCACCTCTTCTTCTCTCTCGATCCTACCGAGAGATAAGATGGCGGCCGCTCCGGACTGTTTAGAATGTTGACAGACACCGGGGAGCCAATCAGCTTCGCATCGCAAAGTTCCTTTTCGCGAAAAGTAAGCGGACCGGAGTGCAGCCCGGAGCGCTGTTACAGATATATATCTTGTTTTCAACGTTAATTTCTCAAAATCCACTGGAGCACATATATTGAGACCTAGCAAAGGCACATCGGGCTAACAGTCCCTACAATTTTGCCAAGTTTCGTGCAAATCCATTCAGCCGTTCGAGCTAAAAGTGAGGCCAAAGGCCCTATGGAAATTAACATGGGAAAAACGCGTTTTGGGACCCCCCTTTTTTCTCGGCCCCCCCTTGACGAAACCCCCCCAAATTTTGGGGGGCTGCTCAGAAACAAAATGTGCCATTTTCCTGAAAATTTCAGCCGATTCCGTCCACAAACGCCAAAGTTATTAGACATAGAATTTTCAAAAGTTCCATAGACAAATAATCCTAACTATATATACCTACTGGCGACACGATGTGCCTTTGCTAGGTCTCAATATATGTGCTCCAGTGGATTTTGAGAAATTAACGTTGAAAACAAGATATATATCTGTAACAGCGCTCCGGGCTGCACTCCGGTCCGCTTACTTTTCGCGAAAAGGAACTTTGCGATGCGAAGCTGATTGGCTCCCCGGTGTCTGTCAACATTCTAAACAGTCCGGAGCGGCCGCCATCTTATCTCTCGGTAGGATCGAGAGAGAAGAAGAGGTGAAAAACGAAGGGGGAATTTAATGAAAGGGGACAAGGTATACCCCTCTTGACCCCCTAGGAATGTTGTTGGGGTTATTAAAGGGTCCCGTGGGGAAAATAAAAAAATATATATTTTTCACGGTAGAAGCACTTCCCGGGCCGCGAACTGGGCCGCAAACTGGTAGCGAAACGGGAAATCGCCATTTTGTGCTTCGTTTTAATTAAATTACTAGGTATAACGGGGTGCGGGAGACCATTTTGTGCTTCGTTTTAATTAAATTACTAGGTATAAGGGGCTGCGGGAGACGTATCCTAATCCCTTATGTTTTCTGAGGGTGGCTGAGGAGGCTCATATATGTTGATACATGTCTTCCAGCGGCTGTGCGTGAGCTTTTTTTTTTTTTTGCTGCGTGACGTCTGTTAACGTTTGATTCGATGGAAATCCGGAAGTGTTGACCAACAATTTGTCAGTGCGATAAAATATTTTGTTATAAATGAATCCTTATTGATAAACATTGTCTGCGCCATCTTGCCTTTTTTCCAATGCCACAATTTTGTCGTGCACGGCAGCCATTTTAGATGCCAGGCCGGTCCCAGGCTATCACCTAGCCCTGCGGATGTAGTTTATGGCCCCAGCTGTAGAGAATCCAGACATGCCAACCCTCCCGATTCAGGCGTGAGACTACTGATTTCAGTGCTAGTCTCCCGCCTCCCGATTCCTGCAAGCAAAAACCCGGGGGAATATTACCAACAACTAGCGATAATTTTTGTCTCTAACTTGTTTAGAGACAAAAATTATCGCCGCACATCGGCGATTTTTATCGCAGATAAACCTTGCTATTAGCAAGGTTTATCGCAAATGCGATAAAAAACGGCCGCAATGCATGAATATCGCTGAAAAGTCAGCGATATTCATGCATTATCCAGCAAATGCTCTTAGCCATGTTATCCACCTCCCATTGGATAACATGGCTAAAAACTGCTCAGGGCAGGTGTTAGCTTATGGAGATATTCGCGCTTAGCGCCAATATCTCCAAAATTTGGTAATAGGAGATAGCGATGTTAGGGACTGTTTCCAGTCGCTAACATCTTGGCTCGCCCACTTTGCATGTCATTAGTGATAGATATCACTGACATGCAAAGCGGGGCCCAAGATGGTCGCTATCTCCTTTTAGCTGTCACTAACTGGAGTTAGCGACAGCTTGGTAATAGGGAGATCATTTTATCTCCGCTTTCTTGGCTTTTAAAGCCAAAAAAGCGGAAATAAACCCCCTTGATAATATGCTCCACGATTCCTCGGGGGTTTCAGCTGACAGGGCTTGGTATTGTGTTACGTGCTAATTCTTCCAGGAAACGTCAGAGGGTCGATGCAGGGGTTCTAGAAGGGGTGATAAACCATTTAAGCCTCATGAACAAGCGCATGGTCTTTTAAAGATCTGTGAAGTACTCGGGGCGGCGGTGTGTGTGTGCCCTCTTTCAGGAGCGGGCGGGGGGGGGGGCACTGCCAGCAACTTGCCAGGCCAGGCAGTGTTCAACACTTGCATCACCCTTTCTCTGCCTGCTATTGCGCTCCTTGCTTCGGAAAGGTAAGAAAAAGAACGTGCATTTGAGTTTGAAATGTCCAATCCTGTAGCAGTACACTTGCAAAGCACACACATGACAATAACCCGATTCAAGGCCCCATTCACCCGATTTTTTAATAATATATAGTACTCCAAAAAAGTAGGATTATAAAACTTTATTAACTTTTAAATATAACGAACGCAACAAAAACTGTAAATATATTTAAACATTTTTTGACAAAAAAAACCAACAATGGTCCGAAGCTGTCTTTTGTGCGAATAGTCCCAAGGCAGCACAACGTGCTGAGTTGTGGACGGCACCCAGGTGAAGAACCATCCCTTTTTTAAACCCCATGGTGACCAACTAAGTGCAGGTTTTACATAAAGTAGTGTTTACCTAGAGTGGTGCTGTGTAGGACAGTCTGAATGGAAATTAACCAGAACTATAACGATAACAACAACAACAACAATAATATAACTTTTATGCCCAAATTACGCAAACATTTAGCTAATCTGCTAAAGGGGGGAGTCGCCATTTCTTTTGATAACTTATTCACCCATCCGTAGCCTCTCTATTCTCCATTACAATGTGTTTCTTGCTGAAATTAACCAGAACTATAACCATAACAACAACAACAACAATAATATAACTTTAATGTCCAAATTACGCAAAGATTTAGCTAATCTGCTAAAGGGGGGGAGTCGCTATTTCTTTTGATAATTTATTTATCCATCCGTAGCCTCTCTAATCTCCATTACAATGTGTTTTTTGCTGTCGCTAGCTGATGAAAAAACTAAAGTGATAACTTCCTCATCCTTATTTTGTCTTTCTTCGTTCCTTAAGATGTTATCTGTATCAACCTTTTCCGAGAATGCTGATGCGTTAGGGATTTCCTTGTGTTTCTTAATAGCATTGGTGTCTGCACACTTCTTTGTCAATTCTGTGAACATGAAAACTGCTTCATAAACAGACGATATCTTTGTTTAGTCATTAGTGTTAAGTGTGTCTGAAACTACAGTGCCCTTCTGTTTTTCTTTCTTCAGGCTCTACAGAGTTTTGTGTGTTGTTCTTTTGAGCGACAATTATTCCAGAGGTTTCAGGTTCACTTGTTTTGTCCTGCAGTGAGTTAACAGCTTTAGAGACTTCATGTTTATTTGCTATGTCCTGCTGTGCGTCAACTGCTTCAGAGACGTCAGCCTCATTTGTTATGTTTCAGTAGATCTTGGACCTGCCCGGCCGCGCCCAAAATGGCTCCGGTGTAAATGGGACTCGTAACTGCTTGTTGTGTACTGGTTGCCCAACCTTGATATCACGAGATACGTATGCAGTTTTGAAGCACATGGCGGAGGCTCGTCTGCTGTAGTGGGGCACCCCTTTATTGTTTCAGTTGCCATTCCGCCCGCTTTTGCTACACTGTGCCTTTTCCGCCATTCAGCTGTTTACCGCCTGCTCTTACGGGTACAGCGTCTCGCTCACCATGTAGTTGAGTTGCTCCCACTCTTGCGGTGCAGTGATAGGCGGCTGCCACAGGACTCTTCAAATGGCGGCCGGCTCTTCGGATTTGGGCCTGGTCCAGTAAAATGGCCCTGGGACACCTTGGAACTCGGACGCTTGTCTGCCAGGGCTTGGGTCCTATTCTCGAAAGCGTCCCCTCAGCCTTGAAGATTCTACAAAAGTCTTGGGGATCTCGACTCCCGCAGGCTTCCGGTGGGGAGCGGCTGCCATGATTGCTTGCGGAATGGCCACGACGGAGCTACGAGATGGTGGTGCTCTCATGGTGACGCCAGCTTCAGTATGAAACATCCAGAAACAAGGTGGGGCTTTCATCGTTTGGGAAAAAAAATGTTTTAATCCAATGAAAAGTGTTATTTTTAGGTCACATGACCTAGTCTTACATCATTAGGAAAACAAAAGTAAAATGAACCAATGAAAAGTTTTATTAACAAGTCACATGACCTGTTATGCTTACGTTACGCGCTGCGCGGCGCACTCTGGATCGTTTCCAGGAAGCTGCGCCTTGCGCACCGGGGCACTTCCGGGTGCGCTAACGCGGCGCGTCATATGACGCATTACGCGACAACGCAGGTCCAGAATATAGTCAAAATATCTCCACCAACCAGCGGTCGGAGTACAACCGTTTTCAGCAGTCCAAAAAGTTCTGTTAAATCGCAAGAGCGGGAGCAACTCAACTACATGGTGAGCGAGACGCTGTAGTCGCAAGAGCTGGCGGTATGGCTGAGATACCCGCCACCCCCTCTCAACACAATCCCCAAGGATGGGAAACCGGAAACAGTTCTGAAGTCTTTGGAAGACGGGAGGGAGTAACCCTCCCGGCCGTATTTATTAAAAATATGAAACAAAATTAAAACATTAAATAAACAGTTTCATATTATGTACAATTTCATTACCACATTGCGATGTTTGGCTAACCTTAACAGATTCTCTAATACAAAGGTTCTCCTAGCCGAACTAACATCCTACAAAACATTTACTTGAAATTTTGAAATTGTACATCCTAACGTTT
>NW_028255184.1:0-81068 GCF_964263255.1 Lissotriton vulgaris
CTAGATACTCATAAGTACCATGGGTTAGCATTAGCACATAGAAGTACATTAAAATAAAAAGGCCCTTCAATAGCATATCCATGTCATTATGATAGTCTAAACTACAGCCAATCAGGCACAAGAGAGCGAGAGAGAGAGAGATAGCCTCTGAGGGGCGGTGGGTGGGTCGCATGTGAATCTATTAAAGACACCAATACTCGAGAACCACCGTTTACAGGTAAGTAACAATTGTTCTTCTCCAGTATTGGTGTGTCTTTCATAGATTCACATGCTTGAATAGATAGTGAGCACTAACAGCTAGCCGTAGGAAAAAACAGCAGTGCAGTGGCATAAAATGTAATGACATAACATAAGACTGCTAGACAGATAACAACCCATACAGGAGGAGGGAAAGAAAGAGGCTCACCTTATTAAAAAAGGATTGAGAAGCACCGCTTGGACCACTGCTGTATCAGCTTCGTTGATCGTCTCTAGGCAGTAATGCTTCGTGAAGGTGTGCCTGCTGGACCACGTAGCTGCACAACATATTGGGTGAATCGGCACACCAGCAAACAGGGCAGTAGAGGATGAAATCGCCCTGGAAAAATGAGCTCTTACTGTAGATTAAAGAGGCTTGCCGGCCTTCTGATGACCAAACGAGATTGCTGAGGAAATCCAACGTGCAATAGTTGGCTTCAAATAGAACACCCCTTGTGCAAGCACCCATAAGGGACGAACAGTTGACCAGATCGACGAAAGGGTGCTGTTCTGTCGATGTAGAATTTAAGGCATCTTTTTACTTTCAATGAATGTAAGCTTCGCTCTGGCGGAGATCGGGGATTAGCAAAGCACGTTTTTAAGAACACTGATTTTAAATGAGGTGAAAATCAGTTGGCACCTTAGGCATGAATGCCGGGTTGGTGCGAAGTACAACACAGTCAGACTTGAATTGAAGGAAAGGAGGCTGAATGGTGAAGGCGTGGATATCATTCATGCAACGTGAGGAGGTCAGGACGAGAAGGAGGGAAACCTTCAAGGTCAAAAATTTCAAATCCGCTTTGTGGATGGTCTCAAAAGGCACCTTCATCAGTTGCGCCAAAACAATATTGAGGTGCCAGGTGGGAGAACGACGCTGAATGGGCGGAAACATCCTGAACAACCCCTTGAAAAACTGCTGAATGAAGAGAGTAAGACCCGTCCTGCCGAAAACGAGATATTGCCGCTAGGAAGATCTTCAAAGTGGAGTGGGAAAGTCCCGATTGTGCCAACTCTAGAAAGAACGGCAGAAGCTGACCTGGAGAAGAGTGCACGGGGTGGAAACTCTCTACATGCCGGCAAAATATTAAAGTGAGCAAATTCAAAATGCTCAGGTTCCAGGCCAATAATTTGAGAGAGGAGGGGTTCGGATGGCAGATCTGACCCTTGTCCATTGTGAGGAGATCCGCCCGAAGACGAAGGAGGATGGGCTCGCACTGTGATAGGAGCAGCAGTTCCGAGAACCACGCTTGTCGAGGCCATTTGGGAGCGATCAGGAGAATGTGGCACGGTTGTCTCCGCATTTTCCACACCACTCGAGGAACCAGCGGTATCGGCGGAAAAGCATAGGCAAATAGATCGCACCAGTCCATCAAAAGGGCATTCCCGCACGACCCGCGGTGAGGAAGCCAGCTTGCATAAGACGGGCATTTCCCGTTCACAGGGCTTGCGAAAAAATCCAGGTTCGGGAGACCCCACAGCCGAAATATGAAGTTGAGTCGGCTGATGCAACTCCCACTCGTGGGCAGAAGACGCGGACCTGCTGAGGGAATCTGCAAGGATGTTGGAGATGCCTGGGAGGTGAACCACTGTAAGGGTAATGTGGTGAAGGAGTGCCCAATCCCAGATGCTCTGTGCCAGCTGAGAGAGGAGAGGTGACTTGGTGCCACCTTGTTTGTTTAGATAGTGCATACTGGTGGTATTGTTGGTTTGAATGAGCACTGATTCTCCCTGAAGCAGAAGGTGGAAGGACTTTAGCGCAAGAAAAATGGCCATTAGTCTGTCTGTTGATGTGCCAGGAACGTTGAGACTGGGTCCACTTGCCCCTGACGGATAGCCCTTGAAGGTGTGCGGCCCAACGTTCCAGGGAGGTATCCGTGGTAAGGACAAGTTCTGCAGCACTGGCCAGAAAAGAAGTACCTGCAGCGATGTCGGAAGGTTGAGTCCACCAACGGGGAGCTGACTTCATTTGAACGGTCACCAGGACCAGATCGTTAAGTCGGCCACCTGACGCCACTGTTTGTCCAGTTCCTCCTGAATTGGACGACTCTTAAAACCTGCAATTTGGGATCAGGGATATGCAGGAGGACGCCATCCCGAGAAAAGATTAACACACGAACTGAAACGGACCCTTTTGAACGGATGAGAGCCACCAGGCGTAATATTCGCAGTGGATGTTCGTGAGACACGAATGCCTTTGCCAGCGAGGTATTTATTGTGGCGCCTAGTAAGGTTCTGCAGTGAGCTGGATCGACCGGAGACTTCTCGGTGTTGATGGACAGACCTAGGGAGTGAAAGAGTGACAAAATGGAGTGTCCAGAGACGCCCGATGACTAGATTGCAACTTGATCAGACAGTCGTCCAGGTAGGGAAAGATTTGAACACCCCGCAAACTTAGATATGCCACTACCGGGGCAAGGACTTTCATGAAAACGCGAGGGACGGAACGAAGGCCACAAGTTAAAACCTTGAATTGAAAATCTCTGCGCCCTACCCGGAAGCGCAGGTACTTCTGGTGCCTTGGAAGTATAGACCCATGGAAATGGGCATCAAAGAGATCGATGGTGGTCAGGAAGTCGCCCTTTGAGAGAAGGCAGAGGATTTCCGTAAGTGTGAGCATGCGGAATGATTGACATTTCAGGTACTTGTTTAAGGCCCGTTAGTCGAGGATCAGGCACCACTCGCCGGACTTCTTGAGGACCAGGAAATAACGGAAATAAAATCCTAGCCCCTTCTGAGATTTGGGAACCACTTCGATGGCCCTTTCTGAATCATGAGTCGAATTTGTTGAAAGAGCTCTTTGAGGTGAGCTGGAGGTGGACCAGTTGAAGGAGTGTTTGGAGGGAACTTGACATATTCCAAAGCATGACCTTTTAACACAATGTCCATCGGTCCGAAGTGATTAAAGTCCAATTGGAAAAGAAAAGAGATTCGACCTCGAACTTTGAGAGGGGAAGGCAAGTCATTGCTTCTTAGAAGCGGAGCCTCTGTATGAAGACTTTCCTCTTTAAGACTTCGTGGACTGTTGTCGAAAAGATTGTTGAGGTTGAGAGGAATATCTTTGGTTTCCTTAATTATAGGAGCAGTACTGGCTGGAACCCCCGAGAAAAGAGGAGGAGGTGCCACGTCCGCGAGCACCACGAAAAGGCTGCTTGCAAAACTGTAAAGTGCCTAGGGCACGAGCCGTCTGTGTCCTTCTTAATGGTTTGAAGTGCATCGTCCACAAGCTGGCCAAAAAGCGATTCACCGTCAAGAAACATGTTGAGGATTTTCACCTTAACCTCCTGGCGAAACGAGGTGGAACGAAGCCAGCCCAGACGACGCAAAACAGCTGTCCCAGCTAGCCGACAAAAACTAGTGCAGGCAATGTCCAGAGAGCAGCCGATGATCTCCGATGATGCCGTTTCCCCTCCTGAAGAATCTTAAAAGCATCCGCTCTGGAGGGCTCAGGAATGAGATCGATAAAGGATGACATATCCGGCCACATCTGGCGGTCGTAACAACCCAGAATGGCCAGTGAATTTTCTGCTCTCACGGTGGTAGAAGCCATGGAGGAAAATTTTCGCCCAATTGTGGAGAAGTGTGGCTCACTGGTTAGAGCAGGCAGACCCTGAAGCAGAGGTCAGACCCGGGACCAGGGTTCAATTCCCGACGCGGCAGGGTCTTGAGCTCAAATGTCCACGGACTCGATAATTCTCACTTCGGTGCCTGACCTAATCATAGGTTCACACTCTGCAACTCTGGTCATTACGCTTGCTTAATCTCCACAACGGTCCCCCCCCGGGCCGGGATGCCTGGCTTTCAACTTGGGGATGCCCTCTAGGGGCTATCTCACAGGGAAAAAGCCAGGACGGGTTCCCAAGGCAAGCGCTTAGAGACCCCTGGGTGATAAGCGCTATATAAATCCAACATACAATACAATACAATACAATACAATAGCATCAAGATTATGTCCCTCACGGTCAGGTGGTGCGGAAATAGGGGAAGACGGATTACTGGAACGGTGCTGCACAGCCTGTGTAATCACAGAGTCTGGTTTAGGTTGTGCCACAAGGCAAGCTGGAGAATTCTCAGGTGCCCTGTATTTTTTCTCCAGACGTGAAAGAAGTGCCGGAATGGAATTTGGAGTCTGCATCAGTTTGACGCCTTCCTGCCAGATGTAGTCAATTATGGGCACCGCACGGACTTGTTTAAGAGGCCGACTTTTGAAGTCAAAGAAAACAATCATCCCTTAGGACCACAGGGAGTTTGAAGCGTTGTGCAGCCCTCTACATAAGTTGGTGAAAAATGGAGATATCCACCGGAGGAGACTCCAAAGGTACCGAAGGAGGGGGCGATGGTGTCTGGATTTGGTAATTGTCCCTATCCGCCATGGTCCCATCATCCACTTCGCAGTCTTCCCGATCCGGGAGAACGTCATCATCAGCTGCCTGTATCTGAACAGAAAGTGCAGATGGCCCCGGCGCTGCAGGAGGCGGTGGAGCAGCTGTAGTGGCAGGCGCCATAGGCTGAGGAGAGCCGTGGTGAGATGTAGGAAAACGTTGGTTATAATCCTCCAACATGTACTGGAGATTAGAAATGAGGAGGAGCGGTATTTGTGCTGTGGGAACCGGAGTAGAATGTTCCTCTTCATGAAAGTAATGATCCTCCTGATAGTCATCATAATCCTGACACTTGATGAAAAGTTCAGAAGGACTTCGAGCTGCCCAGAATCTATCATCTTTCTCTTTATCAGAACCAGAGGTATGCTCCGAACCCGAGGCAAACAGCTGTGATGGAGGCTGAGAGTGTTGTGGAAGCAGAAGCCGATTCAAAGAAACATGGCGACTCTGGAGCAGAGGGTCAACGGCAGTTGACAAGGAGGCGGATGTTGAAACTGGCACCAGAGGTAGTGACGCGAAAGTAGTCGTAGACGATAGTACCACAGTCGCCAGGACAACCAACTAAGCCACTGTCGACGAAGCTGCCGCCGACGACGAGACCACGGCCGCCGGCGATGGGGGCGCTGTCGACGAGACCAACGCCGACAGAACCGTCGTCAATAGAGCACCCGCCAAAGAGGCTCTCTTCATAGAAGACGTTGTCGAAGACCTGGACGTCGACGAGATCCCTTTTGTAGATGTTGATGAGATAGGAATCGTAGACGAGTGATTTGAGCCTCACACACACCCCTGTCGACGTTGAAGACAGACGCATCCGCCGTCGACTACTTGCTGGACGAAGTCTAAGAGCCAGAAATTGCAGATCTCGTCTGACAGATCATCGACTGTCCCATCACCGATTTGACACGTTTTTTGGTGGAAACATGCAGTGAAGGAGCCTTGGATGCCTGAGAGTCAGTTCTCGTAGGCGTAGCAGGAAGAGGTGGAGACACTGCAGGAGCCTCCTGGAGCTGAAGCTTCTTCTTTTTAAAGAAAGGAGAGGGCAAGTCCTGCTCACTGCTACGCTTAGAGGAGGCTATAGGCAAACCAGACGCAAGACTATCTGCTTCAGAAAGAAGGCACTCTTTATCCTTCAACCTCTAACCAGAGAAGGAGACGCCCTTCTCGGTCCTTAAGAGTCTAGGTTGAAAAGGTCCTGCACATTTTACACTTGCCTACCTCATGTTCAGGATAGAGGCAGTAAATACACTTCTTGTGAGGGTCCTCTGAAAAGAGCCGCAACTTCCCACAAGAAGCACATGGTCGAAAAAGATTTCTTATTTGAAGACATCCTAAAAAGCCCACAGGAAGAAGAAAAAACTGAGCAGAGCTCAGGGAGACTCCTCGCACACTATATGCGGTAGAAAATCTGAGGGCCTGGGCCTGTGGGCAGAAGGTTCTAGAGGGTGCTTGCGCCTGATTGGCTGTAGTTTGGACTATCATAACAACATGGATATGCTATTGAAGTGCCTTTTTCTTTTAATGTAGTTCTATGTGTTAATGCTAACCTATGGTACTTCTGAGTATCTAGGGTTTTAGAATGTATGTAATTATGTTTTATATACGGTACGGCACGGTTACTCCGAATATTTTTTTCTGCTGACTTTCAGTCCGCATACCATTACTCCGCGAGGTCTTTGACCTCGCATACCATCACTCCGCATTTTTTCACAACGCATGTGCATTTACCACGCATGCCTTTACAACGAATTACGTTGTAAAGGCATGTATGGTAAATGCACATGCGTTGTGAAAAAAATAATAGACTTCAAGAAGATGGAACCAGGAGGAGTGTGGAACCACGACGACGAGAGAGGTAAGGGGGTTTGGGTTAGTTTTTTAGGGCTGGGGGGTCGTGCTGGGGTAGTGATTGTGTAGTGTTAGAGTAGTGTAGAGTTGTGGTGGTTGTGTAGTGTAGGGTCGTGCTGGGGATAGTGTTATAGGGTTTAGGGTAGTGTTGTAGTGTTTGTGTAGTGTAGGGTCATGCTGGAGGTAGTGTTTTAGGGTTTAGGGTAGTGTTGTAGTGTTTGTTTAGTGTAGGGTCATGCAGGGGGTAGTGCTTTAGGGGTTTGGGTAGTGTTGTAGTGTTTCTGTAGTGTAGGGTCATGCAGGGGGTAGTATTTTGGGTTCGTGTTTGTGTAGGGTAGTGTATGTGTAGTGTATGTGTAGTGTAGGGTAGTGTTTTAGGGTTTAGGGTCGTGGTAGTGTATGTGTAGTGTAGGGTAGTGTTTTAGGGGTTAGGGTAGTGTTGTGGTGTGGGTGTAGTGTAGGGTAGTTTATTTTAGGGTTTATGGTAGTGTTTGTGTAGTGTAGTGTATGTGTAGTGTAGGTAGTGTTTTAGGGTAGTTTTAGTGTAGTGGGTAATGTTTTGGTGTAGTGTAGGGTAGTGTAGGTTAGTGTTTTTTGCAGGGTACTCACTTACCTTTAAAACTTTTACAATGAGTATACCTTTAACATGCATGCCTTTGCGTTGTAAAGGCATGCGTGGTAAAGGCATATTTGTTGTAAAAGTTTGCGTTGTGTTAATTTGCGGAGTGATAGTATTTGCGGAATCATTTTTGCCGAGTGATGGTATGCCGGGTATTTGTATGCTGAAAAACGTCACATGTTATTTATATACATATATATTTGTTTTATTGCTATTTTATTTACTGTGGGGCTCCCACTTCGACGACGGTGAATATTCAAGCATGTGAATCTATGACAGACACCCCAATACTGGAGAACATAGAATAACTCAAGCACAAAATAATAATTGTAGAGCACAACTAGTACCTACTGGTAAAAGTTAGGAACACTACGCAATACTAATCACCTTCGCATAGATCACTCAGTGAAACAAACGGACTAGCATAAACCATCATAGGCAAAACAACCTCCTAATCATGAAACACATTTAGAGGTATAGAACAGGCATAAATGCATTGCACATTACGCATAAATCACATTAGGCATTAGGTAATTACTATCATGAACACAGTATGCAATCTCCCTGCGCGAGAATTACATTAGGTACTGACCCCCAGCCAACTGGCCTTCCATGGGGCTCAAATGCCCTTTGTCCAAAATAGTCAGGGCGCGCTGCCTAGGCAGCCAAAGCAGAGATGCGCAAGAGTTTGGCCTAAATGTGGCAGCTGCCCACTACTTGCTGGGCAGCTGTAAAATCCAAAGAATGGGCAGGGGCACTTCGGTGCCCTCAGGAATCCACACTGGGGCTCTCTAAGCAATGATGCGCAACGTTGCAGCTGCCCACTGCCAGGCAGGGCAGCTTTAGAAGAATGTGAGCCCCTACCCTGGGACTCAAACCAAACAATGGCCCATAGGAAAAGAATGGCGCTGGCGCCACTGCACCTACTGAACCCCCGCTGGCGCTCTTAGAGTAGTGGGGCAAAGCGTTGCAGCTGCCCACTGTCGGACGGGGCAGCTGTGAAAGAAACCAGCACCAACCAGGGGCACGGAATCCCACTCAGGGACTCTGGAATTTAACAATTACCTACTAGGTACAGCGGCCAGCATCTGCAGTGCCGCTGTGGAGAGTGACCAGCAGACACTTCGGTGGCCACTACCAGCACCCACAATCCCTTAACAGCACCCCCCACTCACAGGAGCAGCTTGGAGACTCTGCTCCTCTCGGGGTGCGTCCTCCAGTGGCAATGCAGGGATTTTTAATGCGCGGGGCAGGCACCGGCAATGTGCCTCAGGCCCCCTCTCCGCCTCACTTCTCCTCTGGCTGCTGCACTTGCGGGGCTCTCCTCAGCTTACGGGAGCCCCGCCGTCTGCAGCAGCAACCCCCTCGGCGTCTTCTTCCTCACGGTGCGTGAGCGCCGCCCTCCCCGGCTTGACTGGGGGGGGGGCTCTCCGGGAATCCTCTGCTCCTTCCGGCAAAGTCCAGTGCGGGGTGGGCTCCCGCCTGGACTCTTCTTCCGCTCACTTCTCCTCATCACACCGGAGCATGGGGTGAGCTCCCATCGGCTCCCGGCTCTTTTGCAGCTCCACCCACGTCACCACACAGGTTGCCTGGCTTCCTGTTTAAGCCGGGCTGCGGCGGCGATTCTTCAGTACGGCGGTCATAACGCGGGGTAGGCTCCTGTTTTGGAAGCGTAAAGTCCCTGGGGGGGTGGGCACCCGCTAGGGATATCAAACAAGCACAAGGTCCCTGGCCGGGGGTGGGCACCCACTAGGGATATCAAAAACAGCAAATATGCAGGGGAATCCAGTTTCTCACCAAAGCGGTTGGCAATGCGGGGGGGTCCAGTGCCGTAAATAAGCAGAGTTACGGGGCTGACTCCGGAAAGACGTCAAAACAAGGGGGGAATCCCCAGGCAGCCTCTCCGTGCTGCAATTACAAAATAGAAGCGCCCTTCAGAAATAAGGATACAGCGCTCGCAGGGTGCTAGAGGCAAAAAGTTCAGAATGAAGGGGAGCACAGGCTGGGCTCAGTACAGCTCACAGCCCTCCCCCTCCCCCCCCCCACAAGTCAAGAGAACAGCACACCTACACTGGGGTCACAGCACCTACATTTATACACCTCTTTCCCTGTGTCACACAGCACAGGGCTGGGGGAAAACCAGATGCAACATGTTTGGGGGGAGATTTGGAGCACCTTGTTATGCTCAACTCCTCTCCCCTTTGTCAGGTGGGGCTAGGTACTCAGACGCACCACAGGGGGCAGAGCCAGCCTTGTGGAGGGAAGGCACAGTCCTATTCAGGTTCCAGGTGCAACTCCTCCCTCCCATCTACATGCAGATCTCCCTATTCACCGCCGGGCAGACCCATCCTGGCTCCTGGAGCCAAGCACACCATCCAGCCCCTGTCAATCACAAGTCAGACAGGCAATTCACATTCACTGCACACATAAATGCCAACTTCTAAAAGTGGCACTTCTCCACTAGACACATTCAATCTGCGCACACCAATGCACAGCATTTATTCTTACGAGTTCGCACATACGAAACTCCCCCTTGCACTCCTCCCACACCAAGAATTACCATGGACACATCTCCCCCATGCATTCCTATTGGAGGGCAGGCCACTACCACCACACGCACTCAGCGAGCGCACGCACTTTGCACTGGGACACAGTGCTAAAATGCGCAGAAGCCCAAAACAACTAAAATCAGGTCACATTAAAAGCAAAAGGTTTATGGGTGAACCTGCCAAAAGGGCCAAGTCTAACAAACACCAACAGCACAAACTACGTACACACCAAAATGCACCAACTCTAGATCATAAACTGCATCTTCCTCAAAGTGTCCACCCTTCGATGACTAGCCATGGAGAGCTGTATCATCCTCGACAACCTTGAACCACATCTTACGTTACTCACAGGAAATATGGGAATCGGTACCTTTGCCAACATTCCCAAATGCATCACCAAATAGTTTCCAGATTCCATGAATGGTCTGCAATAACTGTACGGTATGAGGCCATGCCATTACACCCAATAGCTACTTCCACTTCACAAACTGAAGCTCAAGCCACAGCACGCTGAACACCATACGCCTGCGCTCACAGATCCAGAGCAGCCCAATGACAATCCTCCGAGGGAACCTTGTACACAGACCTTCCAAGCCTTGAACTGTGTACAGCACCTACATCACATACATTATTGCAACACATGCATCATATACATTTTCAACATACTTGTGACATACCTCAACTCACATCTTGCCAACATCAGTGCCAACAGATTTGCAAACTGCAAGGACCACCTTGTAAACGTCTGACAGTAACAACTTGTCATGACTCACAACCACAAGCCAGGTCCAAACATCAAGACATCCACTACACTCAGACCACGTACCCCCATGTGCTGAGCAGCCTGATTTACACCTCCATGTAAACCATACATCTGCATCCAGATAAAACAAAATGAACAACACAAAGAAAATGACAGAAGATGGACATGAAAAAACTATGATGTGCAACACAAACAATGCCATGGACACCTTGCACAACACAAACTTGGGTCCAAATGGGCCACAAAGATGGTTAGTGTTGTGCAAGTTCCTCAACACATAAGTGTCTAACACCAACACACAGCAGTACAGGAAGGCAACATGGTTTCCCGACACACCACATCAATTGTGAGGCAAATTCAGACACCTTGTGGCAAAGATGTATATCAGCAAATTCCCTGAAGAAGGTCCCAAATGCAAGACCACCATATCAACAATCCACCCACACATTTTCCAAAAACAATAAAAAACTACTCGTACACTACATCCTCACTAACTCCAGAAATGCAAAGTTAAGGATCATCTTCATCAGTTACATTTGTAAAACTTGCATTGGCAATACTGACATCTCCCCCTCCCAGGACCACTACAACATGCTTGTCTCATACTTCTAGATGGATGGCATGTGCCTGTAGGATAAGTTACAATACAAGACAGAGGTCTATGAGAGCACACAATCTTAATGCTCTCCCAGGTACCCCTCCATCTCCTCCTGGACAATAATCAACAGACAATACTAAGAATCTTCCATAAGAGGCATACACTGATGATTACAAATGGACCCCTGTCCCAAACCTATTCTACCAAGTGTTTGCAGCTATCACGCCAGCATTTTAACTTTGCAATGAACACGGCTGCGAAACATTGACACTCTTGCACATTGAGTGAAAGTGCACCTGATGACCCACATTCAATGAGCTGACGACAATCATCCTGTGCAGACCACACCCTGCACATCTTCCTTGGAACTTTATAGAACAGACTCTGCAGTTGCACCTGCATTTAGAGCCTTACATGTGAGTAGCCCACCTAGGATTCCAATGCCTGGTTGGCTTGCCTGTGATTCCAATGCATGGTTGGCCTGCCAAATGAGACATCATGCCTACATACACTACCAGGGTCATGTCTATCATGATGGACAGAAAGCATATATTCACCCCAGCACAGAGATCTGGGCCTAAAACCATCTTTTATTTGATCACCATGCCATTTCAGTTTGGACCCAGACATATGCTATTCAGTCTTTACCCTGCGCCCAATGGGGACAGTCTAGCCCGAACTGCCAGGCCAGGTCCTCCCTGGACTGGAAAAAAAGCATCCTAGGACCTGGCTTGGCAGTACAGGCTGGACAATTCCCACGAGGAACAGGATCAAGACTGTTTTGCATATGGCTAGGTCCAGACTGGGGTGGTGTGGTGAGCAAAAGAATGATGGATTAAACCTAGATCCTTGTGCTTGGGGGTGAATGTTTGCCTTCTCCTGCATTCTGTCGATCAACTGTTAATTTTCCATACTTTTAAGCATCACCAGAAAATTGCAAATTTTGGAACTGGTGCCTGTGTGTGTCAAGATATACCATTTCCTGGTCATCAAGAAATATATTGGGGCAGATTTACAAACCCTGTACGCCACATTTTCACAACTGTTGCCTCACTTTTGTGACGCCGCGGCAGTGCTAAGCCTGCGCCATGCTGAGAGGTATTTACAACGTAACGCATCTAGGGCAATGCGTTACGTTGTAAAGCCCTGCCCAACATGTGGGTGTTCCAGCACAGGGGGGGGGGGCGTTCCGGCACAGGAACGCCTTGGAAAACTGGCTCAGTGACTTTTACGGCCATGCGGTGTCAAAACCCTGCACCTGCTTGAAGCAGGCGTAAGGATTGACCCAGCATGTTAGGAATAGGGGCACCCCAAGCCTTGCTGGAGCTGCGTTGCGCTTGCAATGCGACTCCAGCAAAGCACCGTCTGTCCACCGGGGGATGTAACGCATCTGCCCATCCGCACGGTGCGTTGCGTTGCATTGCATTGCATTGTAAATGCGGCGCATCAGTGGTGGCCCACTGGTGGTTTGGCGTGTCGCAATTGTTCTGGCACATCCCTGCTGATTAGCAGAGATGCGCCAGAAGTTGAAAATCTACCCCATTGTTTCTCCATATGTATCTGTCACCACGCAACAATTCCCTTTTTCCTTTTTGGTCATTTATTTGCAACCAAGATCATTTCAACGGCAATGTGGCATATTAACAAGCCCTATGCGTCACATTTACGCTGCCATTGCATCACTTCTGTGATACAGCGGCGGTATAAACCATGCCCCACGTTGCCTCTTACAGCATCTGTGACTACGACAATATGAGTAAGACTACACATGTACTCACCGGTTGGACCACCAACATCCAGGCCAAGATGGTCAAGCAGGTCACCCTCCCGGCTGAGGGTGTCCTGCCAGCAGTGCTTAATTTGGTGCGTTGTACATTCCACTTGAAATAACTGTCCAAGATGTTGCTGGACCAGCATCCACCTTCCCTTTCTCTCCACTGTGCAGTATCCCTGGCTGACATGGCCCCCTGTGCTGATCATTCTTGGCAGGTAGTGAAAAATGAGCCATAGGAGGCCCCCAAAATCCTTGTAAGTCAGGTTCCTTGACCTGCCCGACATTGTCAGTGTTTAGTTGCGCAAAAAATGAAACAAAGCTAATAAAAGGAAACTTAAAACTAAAATAACTGAGAAAAAAAAATTTACCCCACCCCTAGGTTGACAGTAAAACTAACTACCCCTTTAGACACACACACCACTAAATACAAATCACAATTGGCACACACTAACAAAAGACAGACCAAACAACTTCAAAATACACAAAAGACTGACAAAAAAGACTGCAAAAGAGCACTCTCAATCAGCACAAACTCAAACACCCTCCTCCACCAAGCACACACTTAGAGTAATAGAAAGTGAAACTTCCTGGTTTTGAAGATTCTGGAATCATGACATCATTTCCTGCTGAGATGCGACTCGTTTTGACGTTTTGCGTCACGCTTCTGACGATGCGTACTTTTAAAAAACTATTACAGTTCATCTAAACATCTGCGTGAGTGACACTTCTGTATTTTGAGTGTCGCATCATACGTTGACATGCATTTGGCATTAGAAAGCGGAACATTTTTCATTTTGCGTTGCGTTTAGTTCAGATGCTACCCGTTTTTGTTGCTTTGCGACAAATTACGGGTAGATGTGACTTTTCAGGGGGCTGATGGGTGTCAAATTTAAAGATGCTAAACTCTTGGGTAATTGTGACGCTTTACAGGGAGATGCGAAACTTATCTGTGGTCTGAGTGACTCAAAACAGATTTTTCACTGTCTAGAGGAGTGTTTGTGGGGGAAGATCTACAAGGAATTTCTGCAGCGTGGCACCACAGGCCTTTTGGCTGCACCACGCTGCGGCAGTCCGGAAAGCACCGTGATGGAACATTCACAGGAATATGTTGCATCTCCGTGCTTCAGCCTGCGCTGGCGCACAGACTGCATCCATGAGCAGGCACTGGACCACTTGCACCTTTGTGCATGGATGTCTGCATGAAGGAGCACCTTCATGACCATGAACAATCAATACAGCCATTATGTGGGAGATTTACATTAACTGGCGCATCCCTGCAAATCAGCGGGGATGCGCCAGTTATTTTGGTTGACGGTTGAAACCCCTTGCCCCACCATGGATGGTCCACATTTACAAGAATGGAGAGATGTGTGGCGCATCTGACGCAGTGAAGGTGACAATGCTGGAGTTGTGCCGCAAGCGCAACGCTACTCCAGTACTGCACACAGGTGCCCTATACTTGCTGTGCTGCGTCACTCCTTATGCTAGCTACATCCAGGCATAAAGTTCTGACAGAGGTGAGGTAAAAGTGATGCAGTGAAATCTTGTAGATTTCATTGCGTCATTTTGACGACACATTCCTGCAATGGAACGCCCACATGAAACCTGATGCACGTTTCATGTGGTGCAGGGCTTTACAACATGACGCATCTCCCTAGATAAGTCACATTGCAAATAAGGCGCAACTTGGCGTATGGTTGGTGTGGTCAAGCTGGCTAACATGGTGGATGCACCTGCTGAGGCTCTGAGAACGGGCTTTCATCTCGCCTTTTCACGCTGAGTCCAGTTGGTCCCTATGAACACAGGATGGCACCAGAATGTAGGGGGCACCCAGTGTTGGCCCCCAAAGTGGGATTGAATACTTGCGGCAGCAGAAACAGACCTCAATGTGGACAATTGACACAGGAAGGGAGATAGCGCCCACCCCTCTTGGGGACCCCCGCCTGATCACTTCACTCCAGCACCACAGACCGAGAGGTATCCGGAATCGGAGCCCCGACATATCGCAGACCCTCCAGGCCAGGGGTTAGTTGAGGGAAACGGCAAGAACGGGGTCACAGACCCAGAAGCAAATGCCTCAATACTGTAGACGGCAGCCGCGCATCTAAGAGACCGACCCCGGCCGCCCACAACACCAGAGCCCCACAAACTGCCAACAACAGAAGCTCCCTACCTCTGCCCCGCAGGCTCAAAGACTGACTCGAAGGCACGAATGAGAGCACGAGTGAGGGCCCGGCCGGCGGGAGTCACCAAGGTGAGATTATGACTTTAACCCCATGGATCACCATGGTGGCCAGGTCTGGCGGAGCACTTTTGCGGCTTGCCTATGTTGACATTGCTGATGGGTCACTCAGACAGGTGAGACTTAGTGGGAGTCGAGGGGGCCTTGCCTGCACCTGGATTTGGACCAAAAGTAAGGTCCCTCCTGACCCCAAGATGGCGCGTCTGCACTGCTACTGCTCCCGTGTAGCGTGCCGATACCCTGCTTCCAGGTGTTAGTGGCATAGACTTTCCCTGTACAGTTGCCACACAATGACATGAGCCCCACACTTGAGACAGAGGACCAGAAGGGTCCACATCAGTATCCAGAACCCACCACATGCTACAGTGGAGACCTGCCTGACCCTAGCATAGCGTCTGCCGACGTATGTGGTCAGACCATTGCGTACACTAAGTGGTGCCCCATAGCAGGAACAGCCCGAGTACGGCGGTGCCCCCACAAGGCCACGTTGGTCAGGATTGACAGGCCTCCCCCCAACTTCAACATGAGTTGCACGTCAACTGCGGTGGTCAGCAACAACCCAGCGACTCAACAAGTACAGGGGACATGGTTGCTGCTGGGAGGGACCACCTGGAGTGAACCCAGTGTACCTGTAGGGGCAGACCAGCTGGGCCGAAGGTGACATGCCCAAAGTGCCTCTCAAACCCTACAGAGCTGTGAATTCCCCTCCCGGGACACTGATTCTTTGCCCCACTGCCTCATCCCACTTATATGGTGTGCAAGTGACATTGACAGGACCAGAACACACTACACCAGGCCGCATGGAGGTGTGCCACCAGCAGAGACAGCAATGCTACTTAGCACTACCACTTGCCACCCAGGCGGGACTACAGTTGACATGATGGGGAAGCCCAGGGCAACAGCGGCGACACCGGGGCCCACCTCAGACGCTTCCACCAGCAATCAATCTACCTCCTCAAAAGAAACTGCCGCAGCAACAGATCACTCCCGCTCAGAGAAACTGGAGAGAGTGCTGGCGGCAATCGTACACTCTAGGGTATCCATGGAGCAGCAGTTGGGCACCCTCACCACGGAGATCAGCCTCCTCCGCGATGAGCACCGCAAAGTGGCTGAAAACGTCTCGGACACAGAGAAGATAGTTTCATCTATTAAGCCTTCAGTGCAGGCACAACAGGACTTCCTACAAACCTTACTTGGCCAAGTGTCCACCACGGAAGAGCGCATTGATGACCTGGAAGAACCATAGAGATGCTGTAATGTACGCGTTCTTGGCCTGCCCAAAGGAATTGAACAATCAGACAGTGGGATACATATAGGCCTAGACAAAATCCTTCCCCCCTAATGCAGACCGCACCACTTTCTTCTCCATCGAAAGGGCACACCGTGTCCCTGCACGTCAACCCTGCTGAGCACCCCGCCACGTCCGATGCTGGCAAAATTTCAGCACTTCCGAGATTGAGATGCAGTCCTAAGGGCGGACCGTCAAGCTGGTCCACTAAGAGTTGAGAATAAAATCATCATGCTCACACTCCTGAGCCATCCAAAGGCAGAGGTCATCCTTCCTAGAGGTGAAAACGCCTGCGCCCATTAAATATACAGTACTCCATGCTGTTCCCAGCACGCCTTATAATCCCACATAATAGCACCACTCACTTATTCACATCCGTAGCGGAGGCACTTAATTTGGCAGACCAGAACTGTAACACAAGCCATAACACAGGGAGCACCCGAGATAAGCACACAAGGACGTCAGGCCCCAGAAGACACCGCTTGCAACGCCACAATCAGCAGGGAAACCCCAAGTTGCTTTTGCACTCTATGGAATTGGCAGACCTGGAACAAATTGTTTGTGAACGCCGCAAAGCCCAGAAGTGTGGCAGCAATTAGGCCCACCTCCCCTGCAAAGGACATTGAGCGAGCTCCACACCTTTTGTACTCAGTGGGGGAGGAGGACAGCGGGGAGGCACAGTCCGGAGTGGACTTGCTGGCCCTCCCGTCGGTCACCCCACAGACTACTGACTATCAGATGTCCTTGTTCATATGGCTTGCTTCAGAAGAGGGGGAGAGGGATACACCATCTGCCTAGCGGATCTCACAGTTCCTATCAAAAAAGAGACCACACAAATTATTGATGCCATTATACAGTCTCAAATCAACATAAACCAGGTGGCAAACATGGATAATATGCATAACACACACGATGAGTTACCTCGCAGGCATGCGCCGTCAACCCTACAGAATGTTCATGCTCTCACTCCAAGCAAGAGCAAGTTTGTACATATTGCCATTGCCAATAGGTCCCCAGAATGAGGCTTTTTGCCCCACCCCAGGTATACCCTTTCCCTGCATCCACCTACACTACACTGTGTTGCTACATCTACATCACCATAAGGCAGCACTGACATCCAAGTAGCGCCTGAGGCCCAAGGGGAGCACTGAGACTGGAGGTCCACAGGAGAGTCCAAGCAGCCTGTCCTCCCCCCTTGCCACACACACCTACCAATGAAACATAAAGGCACCACCACTATCCTTACACTGATGTGCGAGGCGTGTACACTGCGCACATGCATTACTCAGTATACGCCTACATCAAACGTCATCATGCACAGATTGCATTCTTACAGGAGACGCACCTCAGCACAGGGGAAGTAGTGAAACTGCACAATCGCTGGCGGTGAATCCTCTGCACCACAACATACCCCGACTATGCCAGTGGAACCCATATATGGATGCGACCTGGCATCCCATTCCTAGAGCAGTCCAGATCCATAGACGGACGCTACTCCCTACTGCAGGGTCTACTAGATGGCCGACCTGTGCTGCTGGGGAGTACATATGTGCCCAACGAGCACCAAAACAAATTTTGGGACTCCCTGCCCTTGAGCACACATACACATATCCGCTGGATAATGTGAGGGGATTATAACTGCATAAAAAATACAGCACTAAATAGATCCTATCCCCCCACCCAGCTTCCCCCATTATAACACAGGCAAAGTGATTTGCAACATGGGCAGTACACTGGTCCCTAACAGATGCCGGACGCTCGCAGTAATACAGATCCAGGCTTTACTAATTTCACTCAGTGTCACATAGTCTCAAGGTACGCTTGGACAGTTTCCTTTGCTCTCCCTCTATCTTGCCTACCATTTCTGACTCTGAATACCAAGGCAGGGTTCTCTTGGACCGTGACGCCCCAACACTGACGCTCCAGTGGCACCCACCCCAGCCCTCTGTGCCCACCTGTCGCCTCCCCAGGGACTGTCTGGATGACCCATTTTTTAAGCAGGCTCAGGCGGAGCAAATATGGAACTACTTTCAGGAGATTTCTTGTATGGCCACCACACGCACAAAGGAATGGGATGCCTTCAAAATTGTCATGCGGGGGACATGTATTGAACACATTACAGGGGTCCGTCAGGTCCTTGAATGCGACATCAAATCTACAGAGCAAACACTAGCTGCACTCACACGGGAAACAGACCCAGCCAAGGCCACACCAGGACAAATCGCTGACAAACACTGCATATGCAGAGACACTACAGAGCCTGCGTCGATATAATTTTATGGCATATGCTGGCCGGGTGCACAAAGGAGACCGAGCAGGCGCACACCTGGCTTGGCTCGTCAGACAAGACTCCACACTCCCACCAATTACGGCCATCTGCAGTGGCTCAAACAGTTACCTCCACTCGCAGATCTCAAATGTGGAGGAAATCCGGAGGCATTCTACACCACTATACACTAGCCCCGCTCCAGTGCATGCGTCCTTACCCAATTCCTACGTTGACTCAGACTACCTAATATGGATTGCAATGACCAACAGGAAGTAGACAGTTTAAGAGTGGCAAAATGTGGAGAACAATAGACAACGAACCTCCCACACACTCGGTCATTCATGTGTTACTACAGATGGGCCCTGTGCGCCATTTAGTTACTTGGATATATAAACCATACAGGCCCTTAAGCAACCGACCCTTGCACCCCTCGGGGAGATTAGGGAAACTGACTTCTCCACACATTTGCCTAGTATATGGCCTGTAAAATTCATGGGCAAAGTTGTTGCTCCTACTTTACTTTTGTGTTTGTAATTTATTGCACATTCTTACATACTTAATTTTGGTAAATCATGAGAAGAATTGTGTTACAATGTGTGTGAGTGTCTTATCCTTGCTGCAGTGTGGCAGATGTCTTGTCCTTCTACTTCACCTTCATCACCATCATCCATTTGTTCAGGGTGCGGGTCCTCTTCATCCCAGGGCACATTTGTTTTTACACATATGTTGTGGAGTATTGCACATGTCATTATCATCTTGCACACAGTTTCTGGAGAATAGAGTAGCCTTCTGCCTGATAAATCTAGGCAACGGAACCGGGACTTGAGCATTCCAAAGCTTCTTTCAATAATGTTTTGTGTCTTGCAATGGGCATGGTTGTATGCCTTTTGTGGTTCAGTCTGTGGATTTCCAAATGGTGTCATCACCCACGTCTGCAGACCATATCCTTGATCAGCTGAAAGAAAGTACAAATGTGTTACTTCAGGGTGATATCAGTATACATGGCATGTGTTGTACGTCAAGTTTGTGAACTTTGTAATGGTGAAATACATTGGTGTCAATTGCATGTTGTGTTTGAGGTTGCTGATCAGCTTTCCATGCCTGACACTACTTAACTTTTTGTGACACACTGACAGTGCAGTGCACATCACCATATTAGCAGGGACGGAGAGACCCCCTGGGTGGATTTTTCTGTCCTTGTTAATTTGCCTCCTCTACACGCAGCACTTTTCGTTGATGGTGCTTACTTGGGTGTTGCAGTGGGTGGTTGCTGCTGTGACTTTTGTGGCTTTTACATGTCCCTGCACGCCTGGAGTTCTCCCAGACAGAGGCGCAGGGAACAAGAGTTGCAGTGGGTGGAACTCCATGCAGAGGGACTTGGTGCCTGGGGAGTGGCTGTGGCCCATTGGTCCTTGTTAAGAGTGGCAGACCTTGCATACAAGAGCTGCAATGTCCCCTCGGGGGCAGCTGTATGCCGCTGAGCCCTGATGCCATTACGCACCTCTGTACCTGCATGGAGCGGTGGCCATTACTGTGTCCAGTGATGATTGGAAGAGCTTCATCCTGGGTATGGACTGGACCTTACCCTTGCACAGTGTGTGCTGCTGGTATGTTTGTATACTTGGCACTGCAGGGACTGGGCCCAGGGATCATATGCCTTTTATATGCCCTGATAAATACTTGCCAGACTATACGTTCTCTGACTGGTAACCCATTTGTTAAGATGTTATACCTATTCCCCCTGTGATTGGTTTGGGACACTGAAGGTCAGCACTCACCCAGGTAAATCTGGAGGAGCCAAACTGTTGTGGGAGGCAACGTACGCTGGTGTGCCAATATGCAACCAAAGAAGTGTGACTGTGAATGGTGAACAGCCACTTTGCAACCACTGCGTGATGCATTGTGAAAGAAGTGGAAGAGGAGGTACGTTTTTGGTGGTGTTTATTGCTACCATGCCATCATGGTAGACCAAGATGGATGCCAGGCTGGGGCTACCCAAGACCTGGAGCATGGCACCACCTGAGCAGCCACAGTCCACTTTAGGGGAACCTGTACAGCAGCAGCTTCATTCAATATTGGAGGCCATAGCTGACACACAGGCTACTCTGCACCAGGACATAGGCACTGTAGTGGTTGGGCTTGGTCTATTGTGGTAATAGCACAGCAAACTCTAAAAGGCTAAAATGAACTGAAACAAGCATTGCAGAACTGACTCCAGCGCAGAAAGCCTTAGTACATCTATTTGAGCCTAGGGCTTGGGACATGGAGGGCAGCACCCGCAGTGCTGACATCAGGTTTGTGGGTCCTCCAGAAGGTTAGGAAGGAGAGGACATGGTGTATTATCTGGCAAATTGGTTTTGGACTTTGGTGGCTTCTGAGGGCCTGTCCGCTTTCTACACTCTGTAGTGCACACATCAGGTGCCAGCAAGGGCTTTAGCTCCGGGGAGGGCTCCGCACCCGGTGGTGGGGTTTTTGGTACTTTTACGTGACCAGGACCTGCTCCTGCAACATGCCAGATCTGGGGGCCCATTCGATGTGGACAATGTTAGGGTCCCTTTTTTCCTGGATTGCACTTTTGCAGTCAAAAGGAAGCATCAAGATTTTAATTGATATGTGCACGGATATACAAATGGATGCCCATTATAATTAGATTATTTCACTATTTACATGCATTTATTATGGGGACGTGGCTTGCAGCTCAAGATGGCGTTCGCCGAAGTGATGAGCTCCGGTACGGGGCACTTCATCCGTGCATTATCCGGTATTCCCTACTACCTGACAGGGCTGAGATTCCGTGGTGCACTCCATACCTGCAGTGCCCTTCTGCTGCATCTGGGCCGTAAGGAGGCCCTCTGACCCGCAAGGAGGCCCTCTGACCTGCAAATGGGGGAGAGTGGATCTCTGGTGTGGTGCCTCTCTGGGTCCAGAGGAATGGCCTGTGACGCACGGCCCTTGCTTGCGGCCGTGCCGGTGGCAGATGCCGGAGGAAGAGTTGCAGCTGCGGCTCGAGTCCCCGGATTGGGGCCAGGAAGCCTGTGTTTCCATCCTCTACCCGTCCTTTCACTCAGCCAGCTATAAGGTCACAGGAGGCTTGGGACATGTTGGAGTGCCCCTGCAATGACGTTGGAAGCAGTTTTCTGCACTGTTGGCCTCACGGTGCAGCTGCTATGCCTCTAGGGCCGGAACCGGATTCCAGTCCCCACATCTGCTGACTGCATTGTGTGCGGTCTGTGCTGCATCAAGAGCCCTTGCGGCGACGCTGAAGATTGTTGAGCTGACCCTGAAGTGATCTGGTGTGGAGTGGCTGTGGCGGGGATTCTTTCACCTGGGCTGGCTGGTTGTGGTGGTGCCCAGTTGCAATGGCGGACTGAGCTAGAGTGGAGGTGCCCACGGAGTACTTCTTTCGGATTCTTCCTCCCAGATTTGGAGGAGTGTTCCCTGGGGCCTGCGGCGAGGGACCCGCTCTTCCCCCTGAGAGGAGCTGGGGGAACTGCGCCTGATATCCAACACGCTGCTTCCCACGGTCAGTCTGCCGGTGAGAGGGCGGCGTCCTCTGCCCGACGGGCCAGGTTACGTGGGGGAGGTGACTGTCTGGGGGACCTTGATCTTGCAAGGTGTGTGTGCTGCAACACCCACCCCCCCCCCCCCATAATTGCTGGTTGGCTTAAGTTTACTGAACCTATGGGACACCATCCTGCAGAGTACTGAATCCATCTGAGCTACAGTGGACCATGGGCAGAGTAAAGCCTCAGACCGCATCGGAGTTGAGTAGACAGGGCTCTCGATCGCCGCTCTCCGAGTCTTGTCCACTAGATCTCCACCGCCAACCACCCCGCATGGGTGATAAACTGAACATGATCCTGAAGGAAATTAGCAAATCACGCTTCGCACTTGGAAGTCAGCTGGGCACCCTTTCGGTGGACCAGAACTTACTCAAAAATGACCACCGTAAGTTATACGACAAGGTTAAGAACACTGGACACCTGCTGGACACCATGTGACCTCTAATCACTGATTAAGGGTGGGCGTAAAATCCGTTTCGCGGGCGAATGAGGATTTTCCGCGATTTCGCGATCCGGGAATCTCGCGAAATCGCGGTAAAATCCGCGGGGACGAATTTTCAGCCAAGCAAGGGTTACAGCAGCAGGTGCAAAAGTTGAACCTAATTTCTTTGTAACCTTTTACAAAAGGGTTACAAACAAATTAACTTTAACTTGGACACCTGCTGCTAATTGCTTCCTGGCGCCTCGTTGCCTACTTGCAACTAGTCTCTGACCCTGCTCTGACCCTTGAAGCAGGGTCAGAGAATAGTTACAAGTAGGCAACGAGGCACCTGTCCAAGGAATTAAACCTCATCAGGAAGCACTTACAGATATAAAAAAACAGGAAGAAGGGAGAGGATGGCAAATACACCCATTTTGAGTTGTCAGGAGGGGTTAAACTAAAAGAGACCTTTACAGCACAATTTTCATATGCATTTTGCTAAAAATAAAAAGCTGTATATTCTGTAGGGGCAACTCAGGAATCTGGCCCTTCAGAGATCCTGCCTCTTTCTTTCTCTTGTTCTCTCTTTCCCTCTCTTTCTCTCTCTTTCTATCTATCTATCTATCTATCTATCTCTCTCCCTCCCTCTCCCATAAACGACTGCATGGGTAACTTTGCTATGCAAGCGGCTCGCGAAGACGCAAAAAGCCCTGCGAACACGCAAAAAAGCCCGCGAACACGCAAAAAACCCCGCGAACATGCAAAAAAACAAAAATCCGCAAATTTGCACAAATTCGTGAATTTTGCGGATTGCGAATTCGCAAATCCGCAAATCGCGAATTTGCAAAATTCGCCCATGCTTATCACTGATCACGATGGCCAGTTGAGGGAAATGCGGCAGCAGATAGAGGACTTGCACACCCGTGCTGATGATGCGGAAGGGCGGACAAGGCGGAATAATGTCCAAATAGTGGGCCTGCCTGATGGTACGGAGGGTCCCAATCCGACAGGCTACTTCGAGGAAGGTTTGAAAACAGTGGTAGCACCTACGGGCCTGTGTCTGCATTTTACAGTGGAGCAAGCTCACAGAGTGCCTGCGAGACGCCCGATACCCGGCACAAACCGCGTCGCAATGTTTGCAAGAATATTGAATTATAGGGACCGTGAACGTGTGCTGGAGGCAGCACGGGAGCAAGCTCCGCTCCTGGTGGAGAATGTGAGTGTGTCCATATTTCCGGAGTACACGTTGGCTTCTCGCTTCTGGAAGTCAAAGCGAGGGTACGTGCGGCAGGCTTGACAATTACATTGCTTTTCCCAGCCAAACTCAAGCTCAACTATAATCAATGGTGTTTGTTTTTAGACACCCCCGTGAGTGCCCTAGGAATAGCTGGACAGAAATTACCCGGATGTACTACCGGAGCGGATAATGGATCCTACGCAGCCAACATCTCAGCATACCCCACATCAGCGCAGGAGAGGCATGGTCACAGCACGGGTGCTTCTTCCCTGCCCCACCAGCTGGTGGGAGGCGAGACCGGAGATCAGTACTAGTCCTTCAGAGACGGCCAAGTCAGACTCAGACTCTGGAGGTAGCATGGCCTTATTCCCGTCTGTACTCTGCGTGGCTCAATCAAGATCCATTGGGCTGAGTAAGAAGGATCCTTTGTAGGGGGACGGACACTGACCAGCTGGAGCTGTGCCCACCCATTCCAGCTAATTACTTATGGTCATGCCTAACTTGGTTTCTCACTGTTCTTTATTATGCACTGTATAGGTGATGCCCCTGCTTAAACATGGGGGGTTATAAGGGGATCGCATCTGCTTCTGCTGGCACGTCATTCACACCCTGCACTGCACTCCATCACTAGCAGCAATCAGGCCTGGCTCTGGCAGAAATGAAAGTCCCGGATGTGCGCTGCTTTATTACAAGTGCATTCTGTGACGCAGTCAGTAGTGTGTCAGACTCAGTGGTCGAAGTGGGGGAAAATAGTAAGGGGAACTGTGGGTGGAGAATCAGAGGGCAAGAATAACCCATGGATTGGGTCAGAGGCAGAAAGAGCAAAATATCCCAATTTTTAGTATTTGTTTCCCCATTTTACTAACCGGTTCCAGCTGATTATGTTATTTAATTTAACCAATGGATACACGTTTATTTAAGGTTTATTATGAGTGGACATTAAAATACATTCACAAAGTGGGATACGTTTCCAATCGCAGAATGTCCCAAATATCCTTAAATAGTGGAATCGCAAGCCATTTATCTCCCAACCATGGGGTTGGTGTCATCAGCACTTCTCCTCCCTTTTTCCACAAGAGCAGTTCAAACATGAATGGCAAAATATCCTAGCTTGCAAATGTTTTCCAGATAATTATGTGTCTACCATATTTGCCACATAATACATCATCTGCTGCATAATCGGACGCTTTTAACTAATAAACTGTTTATGGCTCAAACGGATCAAAAGTTCCTAAAAAATGTGGCTTGTGCTGCTGTGAAGTGGAGGGCCCTTTGCAAAGTTTCACTGGTCACCTTTCTCACTGCTGCAGTTGTATGTTCCACTGGTACTAATAAGGAACAATCTTCGCAGAGACTTGGCATGCATAAAAAAATTACAAAATAATAAAGTATCAGAAAATGTACAGCACCACAAATACCAGTGTAGGGTGTCAGAGCATTTTACATCACACATATTACACAGAGATAATCAATCATAAGTGTGTAAATCACTGTATAGGAAATGTTACACAAGACAAAAGACTCCAAGGTGTAGGAGTCGCATAACTATTCTAGTAGGCAGCATCGTTTAATAGTGATTGGTCTGGACAAACAGACTCAGAATTTAAAACGTAATACCATGCTTAGTGTTTCTCTTTAATAATCAGAATTGATTTCTACCCAAATGAACCCTTTTTCTGCAACATTAGGATAATCAAAGACTGGATAAAAAAAAATAACACTCAAATTTAAACCTTGCAGTTTGCATGCAGCTCTTGCATGACAGTTAAAAGCTCACTGTTCTGTTAGGATTTTAACTTATTAACTGCAAGTAACAATAGGGTCTGGTCTCTCCGACAAAAGCAGTAGCCCACTGACCTATTTACATTATGTGCACTTTGTGATCTGCATCTTACATGTTCTTAGCAGCAGGCACATTAACCCTCTGTGCTTCCTTCATACGAGCCAAAACATCCACTAGACAAAACACCATCTCTCTACTAAGAACATTAATCACTGGAGTTATGACATTTTATTGTTGCCGAAAATTGTTGGAGGCCAGGAAGGAGGCAGCAAGTGCTTTTAAAACCATTTCATACTTGCAAACACGACGCCCCAACCTGAAGTCAGTGCCAGCCGCGGTCCATACAAGTAACAGCGGAGGGGCGGTGGGGCTGGGTAAGGGGGGGGATTTCGACGGACGATGCAGAGGGAAAGTCAAATATTTATTTAATTTTCCCCTCTGCATCATCCCTCAACATCTACCCTTACCCGGCCATTCTGCCCCGCCGTTGTTACCTGCACGGACTGTGGCTGGTCAGTGCCTGGTGCAGTCGCATTGCCGTAGAACCACCCTGATCAAGGGTCTTGTGACCTCAGTGACAGAGTCACTGTCACTCTATGGTGTGCTGCTTCATAGACCTGCCCGCAAGACTGGAGGTGAACTTCAGAATGAATTGTGGCGGACAGGCATTCAAGGTTAACTCATTCTTGCCACTGCTAGAGTCCACCTGCTGGTGCTAAGACCCCAGGGCTTTTAATATCTTGCGGGCCTTCTAAGGTCTAGCATGGGAATGTGCTCCCTCAGGGGGAGGGGGCTGGTCATGAAAGCTGAACCTGGTTCCCAAGTTCCAAATCCAGCAGCTCTGACCATAGTGCCACATTCTCTCCCCCACTGAACACCATGCAGCCCCACTGAGCAAACCTTGCATTCCAAGTGACTAAATGTGACTCAATTCAAATTACGCACTAGACAAGAGCAATATTGTGCCTAAAAAAATTTTAAAAAATTAACAACGTCCTAGAAAAAGCAAACACTCATAGGGAATGCAAGATTAAGTAAAGCATGTGAAATGTAAGCGGGAACAACATGGTTACCTTAATGCTTTTTCACTTATTTTTCAGAAATTAGTGAGTGCTTTGCCTGAAACATTAAGGCAATGACTACAGGGCCCAGAAGGGACCCGCTTCAATGCCCATTGCTTATATCCTTACAAATCGTAAGCAGTACGGTTTAAAAAGTCCATGCTTGTGAATACAGAGCCACAGTCTGCATTTGGGGCAGATTTACAAGCCCCGTACACCACATTTGCACCGCCGTTGCGTCACTTTTGTGACGCAGCGGCAAGCCAGCGCCATGCTGCAGGGTATTTACAATGTGACGCATCTGGGAGATGCGTCACGGTGTAAAGCCCTGCTCCACATGTGGGCGTTCCGGCACAGGGGGGGGGGGGGGGGGCGTTCTGGCGCAGGAATGCCTGCGAAAAGTGGCTGAGTGAAATCTACAAGATTTCACTCAGTCACTTTTACGGCCCTGCTGCGTCAAAACCCTGAGCCTGCTTGAAGCAGGTGTAAGGATTGACGCAGCAGGTTAGGCATAGGGGCACCCCGAGCCTTGCTGGAGCTGCGTCGCGCTTGCGACGCTACTCGAGCAATGCACCGCCTTTCCGCCGGGGGATGCAACACACATCTGCTCAGCCGTGTGCCACGGTGCGCCGCATTGTAAATGCGGCGCATCAGTGTTGACGCACGGGTGGTTTGGCGTGCCACAACTGTTCAGGCGCATCCCTGCTGATTAGCAGAGATGCGCCAGAAGTTGTAAATCTGACCCGTGGTTTTCCAATTCACCCATCAAGCAAGTATTTCAGTACCTCTAGGAATAGCGCACTTTCCCACCCAGGGAAACCAATGTTCAAAGAGCGACGAGAAAACAAACGTAGCGCTTCACAGGCAGACGCTGTAAAGTGGCGCTATTGGGTTTAGGTGTGAATAAATCATTCTGGCCACATTGCAACCACTCTGTTTTGCTTTAGTTAGTTACTTTTCATATTTTTTATGTTTTATTTCACTGAACCCAGAGGCTGCACTTAGAAATTTAAAAATGTCAGAAAAAGACTACATATCCAGCAAGTGATTTTCTTTTTTGGATCCATTTCACAGGGGAGCATTTAAACAAAAAGAGTAAAGAGAAGGAATACCTGTTTCTTGAAGTATCAGTTGTCACTACTTGAGGAGGAGCGAGACAAAAAGGGAAGAGGGAGAACAAAGGGGGGTGGGGCAGCTGCCAGCTGCAGGAGAACTGGACACTGGTCTTTTTTGCCCGTTCCGCCCTCCCCCAAAAGTCGAGCCTTAACTTTCGGCCTTGGCGATTAAAATATGAAAGTAGGGGAACGGACTCGATGAAATTAAAGAAGTAGGGGCACACCGGCCCCTGCCCTGCCGATCCCGCCCACTTCGACCACTGGTCAGACTCAATGCTGGTGCGCTCGGAGGATAATGCATGTTAAATACACACGACGGATGCAAATTGCTAGCTGGCTGGTCCCAGATGAATGGGAGGTGATGCGACAAATGAAGATTTACCCTGCCATGGATTTGGGTGGACCGATGTGTAACACTAGTAGCCTAGCATTGCATATACGATCTGGCATCTGCTGTGCGTGCCACTCGCTCCGACCTCATAGTATGAGGCTCATAGGCATAGCCTCTCAGCCACTACCACCTCGCTCCACCAGCAGGCCCCTGCTCAATAAATCCTTAATCCACCCTGCGGTCGCGGAACCGGGCTAGGGCCTAACCAGGCTTTTGCTTTTAATTCCGGCCTGGTCGCAACGCCCCCAGACAGTGCCATAATCAGGATGAGGGTGAGATAAGGATTGCATGCAAACCAGGAGTGTCTCTCTGGATTGACACTCAGAGGAGAGTAGCCTCACCTGTGGGCACCGGGCGGCAGGCTAGAAATAATTAAATTATGGGGTGGGTGCCTCCAGCCTCTCTCTCACTTTCTCAGTCAACTCGTCTCTTTGGCCAGATGCCTGCCTGCCTCCTCGACTTCGCCTCACTGTCACGCGCACTTGTTATTGTGCGACCCAAATGCACATGATCCTGAGTCCAGAGACCCCACCCTAACTTCCATAAGGGTGAACTGTACCACGACGGGCAGACACGGCGGCGAAGAGTAGTAGACATTACTGCACGCTGCGCACGGCATAGTGCAGGCAGCCAGTCAGGTGGTGGATTTTTAATAAAGAATAGCCTAAATAAAATTGTGTCACTCACGGAGCAGGAGCTGCATTTTATGCAGATAGTGGATTGTGCTGGTTTGCTTTAGTTAGGTCAGGGAGGGTCCGTTTTGAGACAGGGGGCTGGTTTTGTTGCTGGGGCCGAATGGAAGTCCAAATCGTCCCCGGCAACAAAACTGGCCCCCTGTCACAAAACCAGCCCCCACCCCATCCAGCCTATCGGGGGATTGCCCGGTGCCCAGAATTACCAGTCCGGCCCTATGTAGCACTCTAGGTTCTCAAAAAACAGTTCTGTCGATTGCCGCAAGGGTTTAAGAATAGCCCGGGGCTGTTTTCAGCTCAGGCAATGGAAATGTTATGTTGCAGGGATTCTGCTTATGCACAGAACTATGCACAGGAAACCAGGACCTCAGTGAATTGTGATCCACCAGAAACTCACCTCAGAACCCCTATCCGACTAGCATCAGTGTCTCATTAGCTCTTAGTCCTAGAGCGAATGTACCAATGATTAGACTACCCAGAACATGCGACTTAAAGTACTCTCAGGAATGGTGGGAATCAAGAACACTCTCATACCAGTCCGCAACGTGAGTAATAAGAGACAAGGTAAAGTTTAAAATGTTTATTTTGAACTATGTGCTCTAAGATGCAGTATTTTGGCTAACATAAGCAGGCATACCATCAGAAATAAAACAGTCTGCATTGTTACAATTCCATAAAACACAAAGGGAGAAATCATATTACAATGATAGTGGAAATGGCGCCTTGTGTACCACACTCCCCTGCTAAGAACTAGGTTTCATAATAATAATAGAAGGTCTCTTAGGCTTAAATGGGGAACCCCATACCTCCAAGATCAGCAGAGGTGAATCACATCAGGCTCAGCAAAGCTCTCCGTCTCTAAACGAATAGTCTTCCAAGTGCCTGAATTATGCAAGTACTGCAATATTAAAGCACTAGGATTTCTGTTCAGTGCAGCTGTGTGCGTGTTCTATCTAGAGCTGTAGGCCGATCAACCTGAATAACAGCATACATTGTTTTTCTGACCTTGAAGACTTCTGCATGCAGTGTACAAACTAAGGTCACAGTGTAAGTCTAGGGAGGTAGAAAACAGACCGTTTTCATGCAAAGAAAAAATAAAGCATTCTAACTTGTAACAACAGCTACCTACAGTGTTGTGTGCAAATGGCAGCAAAGGTGACAAATGGCGTTTAACTTCTAAAGCGCTCATGCTAACCTAGCAATGTCTGCAAGTAGAACCTCGCCCTCACAACAGTTACAAGAATTTTAGGACCAGGCATTATACTATGTTGATGACAGACTTGACGGATGATGACCTCAACTCATTTGGCTAGAGTAGATCGCATAATACTAGGATTTGCTCATATGTGCTACAAATTAAACTTTAAAAAAATAAAAGATTGCTGCTCAGTGTCCTGTTCTTGGGATACAAGTTGTCAAGTGAAGGAAAGAGCATGAGAACACATTCCTTGGAGAAAAGGGCACCACTAAAACCTCCAAACACATTGAAATAAAGCCAATAAATATGGGGTTTCCTAAATTTTGGCAGAGCATACATACCAGACTATGCACAATGGGTAAAATCAATGTATGACTTAATTCATCCAGACCTTTCAAGTACATATTGGACAGCTGCACACACACAAATTCTGTGTTAAGTACAAGAATACATGCCAATTTCCAAACACTTGCACAAACGTGTTAATACCACAAATCTGGTGAACTGCCTAGATGGAGTATATTGGAATGTGACAGTCAATGAAGGAGCCACTGTTCTTATAAATACCATTTATATACAAATGCAGAAATGCGTTTTGCACCAACAGAACAAATCCCGACTACAGTACAGACAGCTGTAGTGAAAGAAAGATCATTTGCTCAAGGGGAACAGAATAATTGTTGTGACTCCCATTCCAGCCTTAGAGTGTCACAAAAGCAGCATTCCTAACGCAAAAGTTTATTATCCAAGATGGATTAAATGGACCAGTTCACTCACAGCAACACTAAAGACACAAGCTTACCTTCAATAGGAACACAAATAACCTCAGTCCAGTGAAATAAAGCTAGATTATTATGATTTTATCATCTACACTGATGGCTCTGCCCAGCCAGCAGAAGGGACAAAACACCCATACTCTTCCACTTGCTCAGCAGTAAAACGTAGAACACAAGATGGAGAATTACAAATCATAATACATATGCATAGTCACTTGGTGATTGTACTCGACGGAGCTCCAGGCAGGACACTACAGGTGCAGCAGCAGATCCGGTGACTACACCAAAGTGGTTGAATGTCACGGATCCCTGCCGGAGACTCATGATGTTTGTCCTCTGTATTTAGGAAGTACAAACCGAGAGGAAAACCTCCTCTAACATATACAGCACCTTAGCGAGTGCTTCACATAAGGTGCTCACTACATGTTAGCCCCTTGTTTCACGCCTTAACACATAGGTCCTGAAGAAAGCCAGGTTTTACTGCGAGGCCTGGCTGAAACTAGTTGACCACAGTGGAAGTGGGAGACCATAAGTCTCTCCAACCACGTGTGAAAGCCTGGTTTTTAACCCAGCCTGGGGCCCATTAATAAATTAATGGACTGGGACCTCCAGGACAGTTTTTTAACCCCACACAAATCACTTCACTGCACACTCCCTTAACAAAACCTGCTCCGCTGTAGTCAGGCATTGTAGCACACCTGAGGCACACTCGGTGCCTCGTGTGGGGCCCTATGTTGAAGCATGCCACCAACTAGGTTGGTGAGTGAGGGCCTTGTTAAAAACAGTTTTTTCATAAACAATTATTGTTTTTTTGAACTAACAAGACACATAACCTGTCCAGGTAGCTAGCTCTTGTTGATTAAATATATATCCCTGGGGAAACGAACAAGCTTCTCTAGTTACTCACTCTCTTGTTGATTACAAGCAGCAAACATTGCAAGCACTCACCCCCAGTCAACTGATCTGGGTTTAATCCATCATAATTTTTTAGCTCACTCCGCCACCCCAGTTCAGACACGGCCATATGCAAATCAGTCCGACCCTGTGCCTCATGGGAATAGTACAGCCCGAACTGCCAAGCCAGGTCTTCCCTGGACCAGAAAAAAGCATCCTGGGACCGGTTTCGGGATCACAGCGCTCATCAGCCAGGCTAGCTTGAATCCAGTGGCAAAGTGAGCAAGGGACCCATGTCTGGGCATACCCTGCCAACTTAGCGCAAACAAAGAAATACCAAAGGGGATGATGGACTGAGTTGAACATTGCAAGCACTCACCCCCAGTCAACTGATCCACCTGAAGAGCTTATGGAACAATAGAAGGATGCGGAAACTTGGGGGTTACTGCGTTCACCTGCCGCTTCATGGAGCGCTCGCTGTCCAGAATGATGGCCAGGTTCCAGGCGTTGTTGGAGGGGGTAGGTGCATGTCCGAGGGTGGAGGGCCACTAGGAATTGTGCCAAGGGGAAGGGGTATGACCAAATATGAGCACTTCCATCTTGTATGTGTTCATTTGTAAGAAGCTGGTCTTTATCCAATCCGTGATGTCGGTCATAGCATTCCAGAAGTTTGCTCTGGTGGTGGAAGTTTCTTCGGTGAAAGAAGAATGAGTTGGGTGTCGTCAGTGTATGAGACAACATGGAGTCTGGCTGGTGTTGTTCCTTAAATTAAGATCAGCTCAGACTTCTTTGATACCTCCAAAATCTTCTTTAAACCCAAACATATATTTTCAATTAATTTAAGGCCTGGCCTCATGGAGTCAAATGAAGATTTAACTTCTTTTATACTCTCCCAACTGAAGCTGGACAGTAACCACTAGGTTTCCTTTCTGTTTAGTTTTTGGCTTCACATTCTTTTTAAAAAACAGACATTTGGAAAAGACATTTAAAAACGTAAAACCGGGGATCTAAGAGGGGCTGTAGTTATAACAAATATACCCTCATAACTGATGAAAGACTAACGTGGTATTTCATGTATTTATGTTTTCACAGTTGTACCCAGCTCTTGGTCCTGAGGAGACCTCAAAACTATGGGGCTCGAAAGGCGTGGACACCACACATTGGAGTTGCATGATTTTCCTTTTTGTGCATGCAACCTGTGAAAACATAGGTGCATTGTTTTGGTTTAAGCAACACGTTGTTACAACCCCTGTTGATGCCTCATTTTAGGAGTATGGGAAATGAAGATAAATATGACACCTAACGTTCAGAAAGTTGTGAACTGGTAAATGTTATATGCGTCACGAACTGTTAGTTTTTGACAATGTAGAATTTATGCTTTTTTTTTTATACAATATTGAAATAAGATGCAGGTTAAGTAAATCTGATATTGACTGATTGTTATGTTTTGCCAAATATATGATTTGATGTGCAAAACGTGTAAAGGATTTTTGAAGATACACTATGGAAAGAGAATGTGTTCATGCTAATTAAATTTCTTAGTCACGTAATAATAATCTTTTGTGTTTGTGAAATGGTTTCAGACATAGTACCTTGCTTTGTTTTGTTGAATTTCATGTAGTCTAACCTTGCTGAATAGGCAGACCCAACCCCTTGACATATACTTTTAGAAAGGTGGTTCTTACTCTAGCCCTTTGGTGCCATTTGACATTCACTGAATACATATCTGGGGTGGGTCAGCTCGACTGGGGAAATTTACGCATCTGATCAGGATCGCCCTACATGAGACCTGGAATGCAATCTCGCCCTTGCAACATATACCCCACATCACACAGCAAGCTGAAGGATGCATGGTGGCTCCAGATAGGCATTGAAGGGTTCCCCCTCCCTAACCAGAACTTTTGAGGCATTAGCACTTTAAAGCTCAAGTTTTTATTTGTTTGACTCAAATATGGTAATACAAGCAATGTCGAGGAACCACACAACCTGCTAAAAGGACAATGGCCGCTTGTAAAGTCCAGGACTTTAATGGGGAGGGGTGTATAGGGGGGAGGGAGGAACTGTCCTTTTAACTGTCTTTAAACTGTTTAACATAGCTTTTGCTGCAATGATTTTAATTAATTGAACAGTTAATAAAATTCATACTGGGGTGGGTGACAGCTAGGCTTTGTGCATTCCCTCCGGACAGACACGCCTAGAGGGAGCTTATGTGTGACTGATGGGCCATCCACACCCTGATAGGCCATCCAAGGCAGTGTGGGAGGAAGGAGCTGACAGTTACACCTGAATAGGCTGCGTCCTGTCCCCACACAAAGGAGTGCTTAAACACCTGTAGGGAGTCTGGAGCCAGGGCAGGGAGGGTAGTGATGCTGTGTAGTTCAAAGACCTCTCTCTGAAGTCTCCCCCACTTCAAAGGCACAACTGGGTACAAGTACTGGGTCTCTGACACCACCACTTCAGTACACGTCTGGATGTGTGGATACTCTGCCAGGAAGAAGGACTGCTGTGCTGCTGGACTGCCACTCTGCTGGACTGATGCACTGGAAGAACTGCTTTTCTGCAGTGATCACCTGCCTGCTTCCCTTCTTGCCTGGGTGAGAAGGACTGGACCTACATCACTTGAACTTAGAGTTGCTCAAAGGGCTTGCCTGTGTGCCATCTGTTGGAACTTTGTAGAACATCAAAGACTTCCCTCCACTCATCAACAGCACCTGGACTCTGCCATCTGAAAGTCTTGCACTTTCAAATGGTGATAATCGAGAACAGGGGCCTTGGAACTGGGTTTAAAGGGCTGCAACTGCGAAAGCCCAAGCATCACTGTTGTTGCGCATCTTGAAACCAGTGCATCTCCATTAACAACGACGCATCGCCGCCACTGCCAGGATCGAGTATGCAGCCCAGACTTGTGCAGCTCGGAACCGACCCATCGCCTACATCCAAAGGATCAATGCCCATGCATCGCTTCCAACCGCTACGCGCATCTCATCCGAGACGTCAAAGCATCCCTGAACCAAGGTACTGTTTTGAGCAGGCTAAGGCTGGTCTATGTATCCGACCCACACTTCATTGCAGTGAATTGAACTTTTGGATTTGACATGGCCTAGCACAACTAGATAGCCCCGGTTGGCGCTTTATACTTTAAAGCACTATATTTCAAGATATTTATAAACATCCCCAACTTCAGTTCTACTTATAGGAGTTCTCATTTTGGTCTTACTTGTTCAATAAATTAAACTCTATTCTTCTATCCAGGTGCTTTTTATGTCGTGTTTTAACGGTTTTACTGTCTTAAGAGTTGCACAAATACTTTATTCATTGCCTCTCAAGTTAAGCCTGACTGCTCTGTGCCTAGCCACCAGGGGGTGAGTGCAGTTTAATTTCGGGCGTGTATCTGGCTTGCCCTGTGGTTGCTTTCCTGCTTGGACAGGGTGCATACTTCTGCCAACCAGAAACCCAACTTCTAACTAGGAGGTTCAGGTAAAAACCATCTTTATTGTGACTGTGAAGGACACAGGCGCCCTCTTCAGCTTCATCAGTGCGAAGGCACTACAACTTGTTTACTTAGTGCTACTTGTGGATGAATTGAAAGAGATATTCAAAGACATCATTTGCATCAAAGGAAAAGAAATGCACCTGCACATCCATCCAATGATTTAAAGCATCATTGCTAAACACTTTCATTTACAGACTAAACAAGCATTGGAATAGCCAATAGGTCTTGCTTTTAAGTATTTAGTTCTGCAGTACAATATCCTTGGTGAAACAACATTAACTGTTGCATGGTTAAACACTTATAGGGTCCCAAAGGTGAGACCCGTTGGCTATGCCACTGCTTGTTCTGTGTAATTAAGAGAAAGGCATATGCAGGCTGCAAATCCAGAAATGGCCTTAATGTAAAAACAGGCAGCTGAATTCTCGTTCCCGTCCACCAACAACTTGCAGGATTGTAGACTCTTTGCAGTACCTATTGCACCTCTGAGATGGTTCTAAATTTTAATGAGGTGTGCTTTTGTTTCTCTGGAAATTCTGGTAAATCCAGTTAACTAGAAAGAAAAAAATCCTCCTATAAAGAAAGTTTTGGCTAAAAATAAAAAGTATCACTACACGTTTTAAGTCATAACATCTATCTACCGAGACAACCACAGTGTCACATTAGGTTTTTGGAAGTGTTCCTTTCCTCGATACAAGCTTTGCACAGTAACGGATCACTACAGCAAAATCAGACGTTTTTTTTAAACTGTACAGTAATTTTAGGAGTCTAAATATAAGGCTCAGACTTTTAAAGATTGGACGCTTGTATGAATTAACTTCTAGCACTACTTGTTAACAAGTAAAGCAAACACACAAATCCACAAGAGAGAATGGTCAACACAAAGAGAAGGCGGACTATTAAGGAATATTAATTTGGAGTCACCAATGTTACATCTCTAAGATCACCTGAGAGCTAGAGGAGATATGGGACAACAATGGAAAAAAATAACGCTAAAGTAGACACTCATATTACTGTTAATATTTTCAAAGGGATCTGGGATCCTTTCACAACGGAACAATATAGACGGTCTCAGTTCATAAGAAAACTTCCTGGAAGAAAACACCCACTTTCAGGAGCGCCTTGCCTTAAGGCGAGAGAGTGTAAATCCTCAAAATAATAGAAGTGCAATCCAGTACACTAACGATGCTAACAGCATCACAGCCTCCAAAACAGTACGCATTTGGAAGTCACGAGATAAAGATGGCCTAGCTATTTGCTACCGGAGAGCCAATAATTCTGCTCATTTTTATGGTATCAAGAATCAAAAACTGCCTTGGACTGTCTGCTACATGTGACAGAAAAGGAAAGAGGACATATGTGTCTGCTACATGTGACACGCAAGGAAAGAGGACATATGTGAAACTTTATTTGCCTAATTTAAAGTAACCTGTAATGCCTAAAGTCTGGGTGCATGGTACTACTTACATTTTGGGCCATGAGGGCTTACTGGGATGAATAGGATTCTTTACCCTAGACGCATAAAGCGAAATACCATAAGAGGCACCTCTTTGCCCAGTGACATGGGATACAGACTTAAAGCTCCCAAATTCCTCTAGTAACAACTTTTTAATAAAATGCTTCCAAAATGGGAAAACTTTAAAAAGAAATGAGGCAGAAAAGATGACGGGAAGACAACTTTGGTGTATTGTCTGAGGTATGAGAGAAGAAATATGGCAAAAGCTCCATGAATGCTCTCCGGCCTTGATCCGCACATAACTCCGCATGTCCAGCTGCAAAGAATGCGCAAGAAGGTTTAAGCATACCCAGGAGAGCAGACTTTATTCAAGCACATATGCAGAGCAGGGCATAATTAGGCTTTAAGATTTAGAGCTAAGCAATGTATAGAACTAGTCAGAGAAGACTTTCCTATGGACACAAAACTACTGATTAGGTCAGCATCCAGCGGTAAAAGACCGTACAGCATTTCTGTAGAGTAAGAGACAGTCTTCTTTCTATTTAAAAAAAAATTAAATACAAAAAAAATCACAAGACCATTAGCATTATGAGCAGATTTATTTTCCCCAACTGTGCTAAAGATATGCAAAAATTTTATTTTTCAGACTTGCAATGCAAATGAACACCAGCTCGCCTCATTATCTCGCTAACAAAACTTCTCGAAAAACAAATAAATCAAAAGTGCCGCAAACATTTCCAAATAAATCAATTACAGACTTTGATGGCAGCAATGATATTTTCAAAAAGCATGAGCAAGCATGTTGTACAACATGATTTACCAAACAGTAGTTTATAATAAAGGCGCCTGATTGCTCCACCTCTGGAAGGTTCCAGCGGCCAGGCCATCTCCTTGAAAGGGAGACAACCTTCAGGATGATAGCGCAGCCAAAAACAAAGGGCTCCTAGCCCGCTGTTAATGGCAAGGAGGATCGCTAATTAGAAGCCGCCACCTCCTGCCTTTGAAATGCTTCAAAGCCAGCATGTCTGTGGTATAGTGAGATTCTTACAAAAATAACGCCATTTGAGAGTGGGAGGCAGACACAGAGAGGGAGGCGGCACGGGAGAAAGAAGGAGTGAGAATGTGCGTGTGTGCGCGCGCACTCCGCTGTTTTTTGAAGCACATACTCATGCCTGTGGCGCTCCCCTGCTCGCTCTGGCAAGGTGTATGCCGCCACAAGCACGAGTATGTGCTTCGAAAGACAGCAGAGCGACAGCTAAAGGTCTCCTTATGCAGCGCATGCGCGCTGCGTAGGCGAGACCAAAAACAAAGGAACCCTCTGAGAAGGGGCAGTCACGGGCATCACCGATTGTGGTGCCTCAAGTCTCAAAAGAATGGTGGTAGTGAAGGTATGCTGTTCTTGAGAGCTTGCTGAGATATTCTGCATCCTCACACCGCTGCCACCAAATATCAGACCCCATTGGAGGAACTGTGGGCTAAGCAGGGACAACTTCCCCTCAACCACGGTGGTTGAGATAGATTGAATCTGATGTCCCAGGGCTCACCCTGCTGTGGCTCTGAAAACGGGCCATGTACAACTCCTTCAGGAAATGACTCTCAGTGGCAGCGATGGCAAGCGTCACAGGCAACCCCGGGTGCTACTCCGAGGGTGCTCAGGATCGGGCTCAACAATCACGCAGCAGCGCAATAACTGAGTTTCAAACCCAGTGCTGCACTTTCAAGAAGAGTACTTTAATGCAGTCCTTAATTTGAGCCGGTGCTTGTAGGTGGGGCCCAACCAGCACTCATTATTGGGGACTAGCATTCGAATGTGACTTTGACACAGAGAAAGAGAAAGACAAACACCCAAGTGGGAAAGGAGCAAGAGAAAGAAAGAAAAATATGACAAAGGGAGAAAACAGGGACACAAAATAACCTGCACGATTACGATAATGATGCAGGAGTGTCTGGTGGTGGATTAAAGAGGCAGGAGGTGCGATAAGGACTACCCATTCCTAGTATATTGAACCAAAACCTTCGATTGCGCCAGCTGCGGACTACTGAACACATTTTCGGGTCCAGCACTTATTATTTTGCAAGTTAAGCACTGCTTTAATGCAGACGAGAACTAACCAACACTCAATAAATGTGAGACAAATTTAGTCTCCTGGGCACCAAGGTCGGGCTGCGCCTCCCCCACTATCTCTCTCCAACCTCTCCTCTGGTCTAGGCAGTTTCCCCCGACTTCTGGGAACGCCTACCAACCTGCAGCTCAATCAAGGACACTGCTATGGCCGTAGACGCCTGCCCAGCAGACACATCTTCGGCGAGGTTGATGCTTAACATCTTTGATGGCTGTAGGCTTTGATCTCAAAGACAGGGACGCAGTCCCTGCAGAAGTCTAGGTCCCACATGGAATAGGTGGGCAGGTGATCTGGGATTAGTGCAGCCGCCCTTCCACACATCTCATCCTGGTTATGCGGTCATGGACAGGCCATTCATCAATGGCGGCCACACATAGGCTGATCTCCAAAGTTACGCATCGACCAAACTTCTTGGTAATGCAGCTTAGTGCTGGCCAGGATTCTTCTGGGCACAATGACTGAGTTCATGACGCGCTTCCTCTGGGCAGGGCAGCTAAGTAATAGCCATTATTCTTCTGAGAACAGTGACTGTACAGACCACACCATCTTGGATCACACCTGAATGGGTTTGTTAAACAGGATTTCCACCAAAGGGGAGACGGGGGATATACTCGCACCTCTCGGAAGCCAAACACCTATGGGAATGTGTCTATCCGGCAAACACCAGCTCTGGTTGCACCGCAGTCCTCTGAGGAGCACTCCCTCCCTTGATCACAGAAAACTTGGAAACTGCAACATCAAGCGGAGTATTATACTGTAAAAGCAGACAGGAGACGTGCAGCACTTTCAGAATCTGTTTTGGGTGGTTTTCCCATCAAATGTCTTTCCAGACTGCTCTCCTGACACAGACTGTGTTGAGTGATGCTTCTCACAGCAGGGTGGTCTCTTGCCTGGAGCCCCCAGAAAGGCATTACAAAGAGGTGAGTGCTTTCTGCACCTGGTTATCATCAACCAAACTGAAAGAGATAAGGGAAAATCAAAAGGTTGAGCCTCACCCCAGGGCTCCCTTTCAACTTGCACAACAGATTCTGCAGTCCCACTCGTCACCTGCATAATCAACCAAATGGCAGTCTCAGGAAGATTAATTGGCAGCCGACTGTATCAGAAAGGACCTCATCAAGTTTCTAAGGGGAAGCCTGTCACCTCTTTCCCCACCTCAGAGTCTGGGTTCACTCCATGCACATCGTTTACAGAATGCAAAGGGTCGCAACTGTGACCCCTAGGTTGCTACTTTTGATCACCAGCACTGTCTCTCTGACCCCTGGTCTCAGGGGTGGAAAAGGCAGTACCAAGAACAGAAGGTTAATAGTGCCCTGGTGAGCACTGCTTACTTTCTGCAGCTCCCACAGCGACCTGGGACATTAAGGGTTTCAGTTACACAAATAAATTCACTAGTGCGATGCACGATTTAGCGAATAAATTATAAAGAATTGCATGCAATTTAAATAACATGTTACACGGTTTCTGTATTATAAAAACATATAAAATTATGTGTTTGACTAAAAACATTACCTCTGAGATTTGCATGGGTGGATAATGCCTTACAGTTATCATAATGAAAATGTATTAACAGTGTTACAAAATTAAATAATAGCATATTTCGCATTTAAAATATCGTCCACATGAAAAAATACAGGTGAATTATTACTATGTACTAGTTATTCTTGGATATATGAAGCATATACTAGAGAAACCATCAATTCATGACTGATTGGGATTTAAATAATTTGGGTTCCCAATGTTACCTCTTTGTTCAAACACATGATTTCATGCCGTAAACAAGAGAAATGGGTAATGATCCAATAAAGCCACCAACCTATTTAAAATCTAGGTCATTTATAAAATAGGCCCTAATCTGTTTTAGTAACTTTTGTGCTATTGTGAAATTGTGAGCACTAGGTGGGCTGAACTTTAATTGTGTCTATTATGATGTCAAGCTCAAGGTCATGTGACATCACATCTGTATAGGATTTAGTGTTAAAGATCATAAGATGACACTTCCTAACGTGGCACTAGGTCAAAGGGTGGGTATGTGACGTCACTACCTCTACCCCAGGCATCTTCGTGAATAAACCTCCATGGTACCTCCCTCCAAGCTTCAGGAATGTCACCAATACTTTTCCACTCTCTGGGAATGCACCCTCACCTCCATCTTGTGCAGCAGATCAGATTTGATATTTAAAAAATTAATCCCACAGGCCTCCATTACTCTGGTTCACTCGCACACATGCAAGGTACACACAAACATGCACAACAAACACATGGGATGTTAACCCCTTGCATGCGTCGGACGGCTCCCGCATGTCCAACGCCATTGCACAGGAAATCCCTCTGGTATCTGCACCAGAGGGATTTCTTTTTCTCACCTAAAGCCTCGGGAGCTATGGAAGAGCTTCCCCAGCTCCCAAGGCCCCCCTGTTTCATTTCATAGAAACCGAAACTGAAATGAGCCTTTAGGCTAATTTCAGTTTCACTTTCTACGTGCTCAGGGGGCTATCTCAGCCCCCTGAGCACGTAGAAAGACAGGAGAGGTATCGTTGGAAAGGGGAGAATCTCCCTGTTGAATTGATGAGTCACACATCAAATAAGTGGAAAGTGGATTTAATGCAATAGCAGAGCCGGTACACAGCCAGACAGGTTAGATATCCTAGCTTTAGTTCGTAAAGCTGAGTCATCCAGTAGATGTGCGAGTGCTCTAAAATCTGAAAGTGTCAGCAAAGATGTTGTGGCTAAAGTAGATGCAAGTTCAAAAAGAAGCGGTAATTTTAAACAAAAAAGCGAAACATGGGCAAAGCCTAAGTACAGTAATGAATCTCCCAAATGTTATAGGTGTGGGAGTTTAGAACATTTGGCGTTTGCCAAGTCTTGTCCTGCAAAAAAGAGTAAATGCGGTGCTTGTGGACTGTATGGTCACTACACCAAAGCATGTAGAAGGAAGACAAAGACTGTCAAATGTATTCAAGAAGACTTAGTTTCTGATGAGAACACTTCTAGTGATGAGGACCAAGCATCTGACTGTGCTGTAGTTTTAAAAAAGAAATTACTCCTCAACATTAGGGATGGCTGTTTGCTTGTCGATAACAAACCTGAATGTTGGATACATATAGGGGGTGTGCGCATCAAGGTCTATGATGACTCTGGTTCGCCTTATACGATCATAAACGAAGATATATGGCGTAACACATTTATTGACAGAGTTGGTCCAAAACTGTCTCCTTCGGATATTGACCCCGAAGGTTATGATGGTGGCAAGATTGATATAGTTGGTTTTCGTTGGCTGAAATTTGAGTTCAAGAACCGTAGATCATATGGCAAGTTATATGTATCAAAAAAAGGTCCCTCTGTTTTAGGGTGGAAAGACCAAGGGGATTTACACATTATTCTTGACCCCAACTCTGTGGAAAAAGTTTTAGTTATGGATGAGGGCACTAAAACCGGTGAGGAACTGTTAAAAAGATTCCCTGCAGTCTTTTCGAAGACAATTGGCAAGTTGAAAGACTTCGAACACAAAATAATTTTGAAGGACTCTGCCACACCTAAGATCCATAAGGTTAGAAGTGTGCCAATTGCCCTAAGAAAAGACGTGGCTACGGAACTTGAGAGATTGGTCTCATCCAACATAATTGAACCGATTGAAGCGTCTGCATGGGTTTCCCCTTTGGTGGTCGTGAAACGATCCAATGGTAAATTAAGATTATGTGTGGACCTTCGCCACTTAAACGATAATATAGTGGTAGATCAATTCCCTCTGCCAAAGATCAATGAGATGTTAGCTTTGCTTGACGGGGCTAAATGGTTCATTACAATCGACTTATCATCTGCGTACCATCAGATCCCTTTGTTTAGAGACAGCAGGAAATACACTGCTTTCATAACCCCACAGGGTTGTTACCAATTTAAAAGGATGCCTTTTGGTTTGGCTTCGGCCGCAGCTGTTTTCCAGCGTTTAATGCACAGGTTGTTTTCCACTGTTAAAAACACAAAGTTTTTTCAGGATGACATCCTCATCTTTGGAAAGGAAAGGGCAGATCATGACAATACCTTAAATGAAGTTTTGAGTATCCTTAACGACAAAGGGTTAACTGTTGAATACACCAAATGCACCTTTGCCAGTGATCATGTAACTTACTTAGGGCACGTTATAGATTGTAATGGTATTAAACCAAAACCCAACTTAGTTGATGCTATCAGGTGTGCTCCTTCCCCCAAGGGAAAAGATGATGTCAGATCCTTTATTGGCTTAGCCGAATTTTGTTCAAAATACCAGAATTCCTGAGGGTTACTTAAAGAAAATGTTTGTTGACTCATGTTGATGTGAACTAAAGCAAAAAAAATGAGTTAATAATATAAAAGAAGATTGCAGAAGTAAGTTATCCGTAAGATGTACAGTTGTTTATGGTGGAATTGTTCAGTGAATGAAAATACAGGATCCTTCTACACACTGTCCAGTCTTCACCACCAGAAAGTGAAGAAATTGAAGAAATTCTTGAAAGTGTCACAAATTAAGCAAGTAGTTTAGTTCGAGGCGTTAAACAGCGATTACCTGTGACCGCGATGAAAATCCGACTTGTGGGTGTCGAAATAGGCAATTAAACGAAAAAAAACGTCTTCCGTTTTTTCTTCGTGTGACGAGTAGGCCTGCCCAATCCAAAATGGCCGCCACGCACCGTGTGATGCGTCACGTTCTCAGCGAACGTATGACGTTACAAGGATGCAACGCGAGTCAGAGAGAGAACCTCCAGGCTTGAGGACACGCGCATCAGAAGCGCGTTTCGAAGAGCAACGGTAAGCGCTCGAGCGCAGGTGTGAAAGCGCATCCAATGTATCCAAAGTAAGGATAAAGATTACAGTTTTAGTAAAATAAGGCGTCGCTCACCAGGCTTTGTTGTGCGTTAAAGCAATTAGTGTCCTCCATGCGTTGTTAAAATATCGTAACGTCGTCTCTGCTCCACTAGTCGTCTCGACCATAAGGAAGGTCAGAGTTACCATTAAAAGCGGTACACAGGCTTTAAAAAAATCATCCCGATCGTCGCCAGTTGTTGAATTGATGAGTCACACATCAAATAAGTGGAAAGTGGATTTAATGCAATAGCAGAGCAGGTACACAGCCAGACAGGTTAGCAGTCCAGGGGTAACTGACTACATTAGAATACAGCACATAGGAACGCTCTGAGCAGAATGTGGAATGAACATAGTTAAAGCAACATTACATAATTACACAACATAACACTCCCCAGTGGATCCCTGCTTGAGGAATCTCCCCAGGAGGGCAATCCCCAAGCAGGAATACACCCACTAGACACCAGGGACGGGGGAGCGGCCCCTTGGGCAAGGAACTTATCTCCCTCCAATAAAAATTGGCCTAATTCAGTCGATCTGCCCCCCCCCCCTGTGTGCAGATGGGGGCAGAAGCCCCCAATCTGCCTCCCAGGGGGGGCAGAAAGCCCACTAGATGCAAGGAATTTTTTGGGGGGGCAATTGTTTTTTCGGTTGGGAGCTGCCCAAAACTGGCATGCCAGTGCCCCAACCCCAGCCACAATTACAGCCTCTCTCCCCCCCACAGGGGTGTAGAAAGAACACAAGACGGCAGGGAATTTTTTGGGGGCAATTTAATTAGGGTGGGAGCTGCCCAAATCGGGCATGCACAATTACAGCCTTTCTGCCACCCCATGGAGGGCAGATGGGGCAGTAGCCCACAACATGCCCCCCAGGGAGGACAAAAAGCCCACAAGACGTCAGGGATTTTTTTTGCCAATTCCAATCGGGTGTGGGGACTGCCCAAAATGGGCATGCCAATGCCCCTCCCCGGCCCACAAGAATTCCGGTCTTTCTGCCCCGTCTGGGGGGCATATCACTGCCAAAAAAGATCTTCCACCAAAAAGGCATTGGGGACGCTCCACTGGCTCCCAATTAAAGAGCGTGTCCAGTTTAAAATCCTGTGTATAGGCCATCGGATCGCTCACGGTAAGTGCCCGAGTTTCCTGAGGAATCTGCTCACACTGTATAAACCAACTAGGCCCCTCCGGTCGGAGGGCACTGGGCTAATGTGTATCCCGAAGGTTTGCAGGGCCAGGATGGGCGGCAGATCCTTCCGCCTTCTGGCAGCACAGAGTTGGAACACTCTTCCTCTCAGACTCCGGATGGAGCCGTCTGAAAGAGTTTTCCGCAAGGAACTCAAGACACATCTGTTCCCCAAATATTGAAGCGCTCTTTTCTGGCTGTGTTAGGGATCTTTTGGCCACTATTAGCGCGGGGACACACTGACTAGTGTAACCAGGCGCTTTATAAGCTCAGTTAATAATAATAATAATATGGGGCAGTAGCCCCCCATCTGCCCCCTGGGAGCAGAAAGCCCACTAGAAAACAGATTAATTTTTTTTATTCATGCAGGGGTGGGGGCTGCCCAAAATGGGCATGACAATACCTTGCCCCTGAGAAATTCCATTCTATCTGCCCCCCCAGGGGGCAGAAGGGGCAGTGGCCCCTGATCTGCCGCCCGGAGGGGCAGAAAGCCCACTAGGCACCACCGATGACGCTGGGCTTTTTTATGCGTGGGGGCTGCCCAGAACGGGCATAACAATGCCCCCACCCCCCAAAAAATAGCCACAGTCTTTCTGTCCCCCTTGGGGACATATAGGGGCAAACATCCCTCCAAACCCCCCTCCAAGGCGGCAGAAAGCCCACTAGGCACAGACTTTTTTAGCAATGTGCCTACCTGTGGATTTTGGGCCCTAACGCAACCGGCACATACGGAAACCTAGCAAACCTGTACATTTTTTAAAACTAGCCACCAAGGGGAATCCAGGGTGGGGTGACCTGTCTGGCTCTCACCAGGTCCTGTTACGCAGAATCCCTTGCAAACCTTAAACTTTGTAAAAAAATAAAAAAAATGTTCCCCAAATTTATGTGGTTTAAAGTTCTGGAATCTGCATGGATCTACAAAAGTCCACCCACCCCGCATTCCCCAAAGTCTTCAGAGAAAAATGGTACCTCACTTGTGTGGGTAAGCCTAGTGCCCGTGACAGGAAACGGCCCAAATCTCAACGTAGACACCACATTTTCACAGTGAAAACTGACTTTTTCGCAAAGTGTCTAGTTGTACATTTTAAGCTGTAGGTTTTGAACATTAGCTATCCTGGCACATAGGGAAACCTAGCAAACCTATACATTTTTGATAACTAGACACCCAGGGGTATCCAGGATGGGGTGATTTGTCTGGCTCTCAGCAGGTTCTGTTTCCCTACCCAGAATCCCCTGCAAACAAAAAATTTTGAATTAAAAAAAAAATCACTTTTTTCTCAAATTTCTGTGCGGTAAAGTTCTGGAATCTAAGTGGATCCACAAATTTCCTATCACCCAGTGTTCCCCCAGGTTTTCCGATAAAAATGGTACCTCACTCGCGTGGCTGGTCAAGTACCCGCGACAAGCAAGGGCCCAAAACGTATTGAGCAGACATCAAAATGACCCATCACAGAACAACCTTATTTTCCAAGGGTAGTCGCCTGGGATTTTGGCCCCGGGCTTAGTGGCCTTCTTACGGAAACCTACCAAACCCACGCATTTCTGAAAACTAGACACCCTGGAGAGTCCAGCGAGGTATGGCTTGTGTGGGTCCCCCCCCACATTTTCCTACCCAGAATCCCTTGCAACCCTCAAATTTAGCTGGAAAAAAAAAATATGTCAACATATTTTTGGGTGGAATCACCGTGCCGGTACAAATGTCCTACCCCAGAGTTTCCCTCAGTCTCCACAGTAAAATGATAACTCACTAATGTGAGTGGGGCAGGGGCTTGTGACTAGGAAGAGCCCAAAACATAGGGAAATAAGGGTATAGCACCGAGAATTCTAAGCACTACATTTTTTAAGTCGAGCCTATAGTAGCGTGCATGCGCTGCAATAGGAAAATGACCTCTTGCAGCTGACCAGTACTTTTCATAAGCTCATGCTTGTGGCATTTTTTTCCACCAATATGTCTATTGGTGTTTGCGTGCCTCTTCCTTACAAGGTGGGCGCATGTCCCGCCTTTCCCAGGCAATGTAACCGCCCACGGCCTAAGGCTTGCGGTTACGCGCACAGGCCACATCGGTTTTCAATTATCGTGCTCAGATATGGGCGCGATCATTGAAAACAAATGGGCTGCTTGCTCTCCCAAGCGCGGGCGCACACCTTGCGGGCTTTCTTAATCTGTTGCCGCCCTTGTTCTTAAACAGCTCCAGCCTTGCCCTCTTCAGCAGGCTTGGAGACTATATTTCATCCATCGCACTCAAAGCCAGCCGGGTACCAGGGCCCCTGCTTTTATCGTGGTAAACAGTTACCGTAATTACTTTGAAAATGCGCCCTCGTGCTTTTTCAAATAAGGTCTACAAGCTGTTCTGGACTTGCACTACAGATAAAACAAAAACTATGAAATATCAGGATGCTTAGATATAAAAACAACAAAGAAAAGATGCCAATACTGATATGTTATTTTAAGACAAAAGTTTTCACCAAAGTACAAACGACAGTTCAATACCTGGGATGGCTATTGGATAGCTATTTATTCAAAATTAATCAAAAAATTAACACCATTTTAATTTTAGTGCGCCATTTCAGATTATATTCTTCACAAGCAATGAAAATTAGGACACAAAAACGGTAAAAAATTTCAACGGTATCATCACTTGACATATCACATTGAAACCACTTTCATTCAAACATCCATAAAATACACATAGAGAAATACACACACACATTTTTGTAATTTAGTTGTCAAGAAGAATTTCTTTTGTAACACTAAATGGGTGTATAAACACAAACACTAGTGCCAAATAATTAAGCACCAGGATAATACGAGTTGCCCCTACACGGTCTACGCGTTTCGAATCCTTTTAACTAACAGGATTCTCTTCAGGACCATGGAACGCTCTGCAAAGGAGACAAAAAGGGGAAAAAAGAGAAAACAAAGACCAAATCTCAGTATGTGATTCAGTAGGTAAAGTAACCACAAAAACCTCACGAGCACTACTACACAAAAACTACCTCAGCAGCTTACCCGTCAGAAGAACAGTGAAGAGTTATTTAGGGAAATAGAGGCTCCTACATGAAAGGTAAACAAAAGATAAGGAGGGGGAAAAGAGAAAATCAAAAAGGGAAAGGATTGTTAGTAACACTTCTTATTGGCCAGTACAAATCCTCAACGTCAGTTGACCAACTGGATTACCTCAAAAGGAGTGGCAAAAGTCCCTGAGTGGCCGTAGTCTAATCTTCAATATAGGCGCAGCAAGCGGTGGTAACCTTAATAGACCACATACACAAGGTTTAGAACATGTCCACCTTTATGCTCCATAAAAAATACTTGATCGCGTTTAAACATGAGCCATCCAGGAATGCTTACCGGGAGGAGTTGTAATCCGGGTGAAGTTCGACACGCTTGACTTCTGGTGGTGGCGTCAAGGAATAAATCAACACGCCGACTCTGAAAATACAAGAACCGGCGGTCGCCGTATTTAGATTTGATGTCAGCCGTAGTCCGGGGTTAGAACTGGGTAGCGGGTGGAAGGAACAAGGGGTCTAACCGTCAGGGTTCCGAGCCGGACGCCATGGACGGGTACTTCGTCAACCGATGCAAACGAGTGGTTGCGCATGCGCAGCCCTAAGGAGCCTGTGTAATGTAGTCTCAGCGGCGCAGTAATCAGAATGTAGGACGGGCGGGTTGGAGTCTGATTTAACAGAAATGCGGGAGCAACTCCAATTGGGCCGAATAAACTTGTAAATACTCACATCCGACTAAAAACGATCCATAATAGATGTGAAACATATTAGGCAGCCAGGGTCATAGAGAAGAACAGGTGTAATGAAAAATGGGGGGGCTACCTGACAGACGGAAACTTAGAGTTTGTAAATTTCGGACAGTTCATTTAAACCCGACACAGCCGTGTCGAATTTCACTATAAGAAGGGCTTCCCTCCTAGATAGTTTCAAGTCCCAGTCACCTCCACGGGGATCCTTTTCTACTTTGGAGAGGACTGTCCATCTCACGTCATTAATGTGGTGTTGGGATCTGTTCCAATGGTTAACCAGCGGGGCAGTTTCCACTTTTTGTTTTATTCTGGACTTGTGTTGTGAAATCCTTTGACAGATTTCTTGATGGGTTTTACCAATATACAGAAGTCCACATGGACATTTTATTCCGTAGACTACGTATTTAGATTTGCAGTTGCTGAATGTTTCGTGTTTCCACAAAATTCCCTTATGTTGGAACAGTGCACCTTCTACAGTGAGGTCACAACAGAGACATGTCCCACATTTGTGGTGTCCTGTGATGGGGGTCAAACCCATAAGTTGTCTTAAAGTGGGTTGCACTTCCTTCGGGGGGGCTGCTCTTACTACATAGTTGGCAATACAATTCTCTTTTTTAAATGCAAACAGGGGAGACTCTTGTAGACGCTCGTGCAGGTTCTTCACTAAATGCCAATTCTGTCCAATGATTTTTTGGAGTTTGTTGGCATTTGGACAATAAGTTGTGACACATACTTGACGTTTTAGTTGGGGTTTCTTTATTCGTTCAAGCAGGCTTTCCCTAGGGGTCCATCTGGCACGTTTCATTGAATTACGGACCAATTTTTTCGGGTAGCCTCGTTCACACAACTTTTTGACAAGATTACTGGCGTGCAGATTGTAATCATCATTGAAAGAGCAATTCCTTCGCACGCGTAGAAATTGGCCATAAGGCAAATTTTCTTTGAGGCTCCTGGGATGATTACTGGAGAACAGTAAGGCCTTGTTTCTATCGGTTGGCTTAGTGAAGAGTGAAGTCGCCAGTTTTCCTTCAGCTGGGAAAACTTCAACATCCAGAAAGGATATCCTACTGTCTGATTGGGTCATACTGAACTGTATATCGATGGTTCTAGCATTTAACCAATTATGGAAGAGTGCCAGCTTTTCTTCTCCTCCTGACCAAATCATAAACACGTCATCGATAATATACTCAGAAAAGGGATTGTTATTATGCACATAGGTGTCCTCGTACAGTGACATAAATAACACTGCCAGCTCTGGGGCAAAAGGGCACCCCATAGCTACCCCTTTCGTTTGAAAAAAGAATTCTTTCCCAAAACATAAGTAATTCTTTTTGAGGGCAAAAGAAGCTAGATCAACCAAAAATTGATTTGAAAACAGCAGGGCTCTGAACTTCTTGCAGATGTTTAGAGGCTTTAGTTTGTTTTGAAGCCCTGTGATGGGTGCAGCCTTCTTCTCTGCAGGATTATTCTAAAAGGCTCACTCAGCAGAAAGCGGGTTAGTCATACTGGTCTAGAATTCACCTTCTAAACGATGATATCTGTTATTTTATATACGATAACTGCTAAAGTTATTTTCTCTTTCAGAAGCATTTTTCGTTTATCATGTTCGCCAATTCACCGGTCATGATAAATCATTTGTAGCTACAGATTACTCATTTTTTACGTATAAACACGGGACTAACCACGGGATGTTCCACAAGACTGATGTCCTCTGAGTGGCCAGCCACAGGGCAAGCGCCCCCTCAAATGGGATGCCTTTGCCGTGTTCTCGCAGCTCTCTTGGAAATCAATTCTGTGCAATCATCTGGCAATTTTACGCAGATCTGGAAATGCTCGGGGCGCTAGAGAGCGCGCAAACAGTATGGCTGCACTTCTGTGAGGCTCCTGCTTCCTGGGATTAATAACCTCTAAATTATTCTATGTGAATACCCCAAAAATACGCTGAAACTTCAGAAACCGTTAGGTATAGCCTCCCTAATAACCTGGTGTGCAGAGGAGCAATCGTGGACCCGCGGACTGCTGGCCGCATATCGACAGCTTAGACAGAGCTGAGCACCGGAACGATAGAGAACCGCGGGCCGGCTGCCGCGGTCCGCAAACACAGAGTCCCTCCACGCGGCTGCTAGGCCGCGCGTCCAGTGATCAAGAAGAACAATTGTTACTTACCTGTAAACAGGTGGTTCTCCAGTATTGGTGTCTTTCATAGATTCACATGCTTGAATATTCCCCGTCGTCGAAGTGGGAGTCCCACGGTAAATAAAATAGCAATAATGCTAAATAAATATAAATGTATATAATATATATGTACACAATACATGATAAAGAAGAGGAAACATAATAGAAACCTCAAAAAACGATTCCTACATAGGAATGCATGGTAAAGAGAAAAAACTACTTGTAACACATTAGTGTCATTATGTTAGTCCAAATTACAGCCAATCGGGCGTCAGCAACCTCTAGAACCTTCTCAGAAGCTCAAGCCTTCAGATTTTCGTAGCACAAGTAACAAAGAGTGCATGAGGAGAAGAGAGCCTCTGAGGGGAGGAGGGTGGGTCACATGTGAATCTATGAAACCAATACTGGAGAACCACCTGTTTACAGGTAAGTAACAATTGTTCTTCTCCAGTATTAGGGGTGTCTTTCATAGATTCACATGCTTGAATAGAAAGCAGTAACCTCCGAGAACTGAGATTGCTAGGCAAATATATGGAAGAAAACCAAGACAGTACCAGAATAATACAGAATACAGAATAATACAGTCATGTTACACATCATAGCAATCACAGTAAAACATCAAGGAGGGGGGGGGGGGGGGGGACAGAGGCTCACCTTATTGAAACAGATGGCGAAGCACTGCCTGTCCCACTGCGGTATCCGCTTTATTGATGGCATAATCTGATGAAGAGGCACACCAGCAAACAAGGCGGTGGATGAAGACATCGCCCTCGTAGAATGAGCCCTCACTGAAGACTGCAGCGGTTTACCAGCTTGTTGGTGGCAGAAGCCAATGGCTGAGGAAAGCCATCGAGCAATAGTTGGCTTGGAAACTTGATGTCCCTTACGCAGTCGTCCGTAGGCAATGAACAGCTGGTCAGACTTGCGGAAGGAGGCAGTTCTGGCAATGTAAAATTTATGGCATTGTTTGATGTCCAAAGAGTGCAAGCGCTGTTCCGCCGGAGACTTAGGGTCCGGAAAGAAAGTTCTCAGGAACACAGGCTCATTCAAATTAAAGTCTGTAGGCACTTTAAGTAGGAAAGAGGGGTTGGTGTGTAGCTCCACTCCGTTAGGCCTGAACTGAAGAAGAGGCGGCTTGATAGTGAAAGCGTGAAGGTCAAAGCCAAAAGAAGCGCAACCTTCCAGGTGAGGAATTTGATATCCGTTTTATGGATAGGTTCAAATGGTGACTTCATAAGTTGGGATAGTACAACATTGAGGTGCCAAGATGGAGGAGGGCGCCGAACAGGTGGGAACTTGCGGAAAAGTCCTTTGAAGAATTGACGTATGATTCTGGACGAACAGAGGGAAGAAGAGCCATCGTGTCGGAAACGAGATATTGCAGCTAAGAAAACTCTCAGGGTAGAATGAGAGTCCTGATTGAGCAAGGCTTAAGAAGAATGGAAGAAGATGCTCTGGAGTGGAATGGATGGGATGGACATTGGCTGCAACACACCAATGGCAGAATCTCTTCCACTTGAGTTTATATGTTTTGATGGTAGACTGAGCCCTAGCTTGAGCTAGGATGTCTCTGCATTCCTGAGATAAGCTCAAATCTGCGAATTCAAGGTGCTCAGGTTCCATGCCCACAATTGCAGCGTGGAGGGGTCCGGATGGCACACTAGGCCTCTGTCCATTGATAGTAGGTCTGGACGAGGGCGCAGAGGAATGGGCTCGCATTGGGACAACAGAAGCAGTTCTGAAAACCATGCCTGTCTGGGCCAACGAGGTGCGATCAACAGGATGTGGCAAGGCTGTCTCCGCATCTTCCACAGCACCCGCGGAATTAATGGAATCGGCGGAAAAGCGTAAGCGAATAGATCGCACTTGTCTATCAAAAGGGCATTCCCGCACGACCCGGGGTGGGGATGCCAACTTGCATAAGACGGGCATTTCCGATTCTCCGGTGTTGCAAAGAGGTCTAGATCTGGGTGACTCCACTGGTGAAAGACAATATCTAGAGTCGGCTGGTGCAGTTCCCATTCGTGTGTTGAGGAAGTGGACCTGCTCAGAGAGTCCACCAAAATATTGGACACGCCCGGAAGGTGGACGGCTGTTAAGGTGATCTGGTGGCGGAGAGCCCAATCCCAGATCGACTGGGCCAAGTGGGATAGAAGAGGAGACTTGGTTCCTCCCTGTTTGTTCACGTAGTGCATACTGGTGGTATTGTCCATTTGGATCAGCACTGATTCCCCGTGAACTACAGGGAGGAATGACTTGAGCGCTAGGAAGATAGCCATCAATTACAGCCTGTTGATATGCCACTTGCGCTGGGGCGGAGTCCACTTGCCCTTGATGGATAGGCCCTGGAGATGAGCGCCCCACCCCTCCAGGGAGGCGTCTGTTGTCAGCGTGAGATCTGGTGCGTGAACGAGAAAGGATGTTCCCATTTCCAGGTTTGTAGGTTGTGCCCACCAAAGCAAGCTCTTTCTCATGTGGGTTGTGACTGCAACAAGGTCGTTGAAGGACCCGGAGACCGGACGCCACTAAGTCCAGTTCTTCCTGAATGGGACGGGCGCGCAACCTGCAATTTGGGATCAGTGCGATACAAGATGAAGCCATTCCCAAGAATGATTTTAACGTTCAAACAGAAATGGACTGTTTTCTTCGAATGAGGTAGACCAGACGAAGGATCTTGTGACGTCGCTCGTTGGAGACGAACGCTTTTGAGAGCTTCGTGTCTAGGATCGCTCCCAAGAAGGATCTGGTTTGCAGAGGCGCAAACTGACTTTGACGTTGATGGTCAACCCCAGGGACTGAAACACCTGCTGGCAAAGGAGAGTGTCCTGACATAGCTGATGGTGGGATTGAGACTTTAGAAGGCAATCGTCCAAATATGGAAAGATTTGAATGCCTTGTAGACGCAGGTGGACCACCACAGGGGCCAGTACCTTCGTGAACACACGAGGAGCTGATCGCAGCCCGAAGGGCAGAACTTTGAACTGAAAATGCATAGGCCCCACCTTGAAACGCAGGTACTGGCAATGTTGTTGCATAATTGGGACATGAAAATATGCGTCTTGAAGGTCTATGGTTGTCATGAAATCCTCCCTGGAAAGAAGACGCAGGATTTCCATTAACGTCAGCATGCGGAACGATTGGGACTTTAGGCACTGGTTGAGAGCCCTCAAATCCAGAATGGGTCGCCAATCTCCGATCTTCTTGAGTATGAGGAAGAATCGAGAGTAAAACCCCTCTCCTCTTTGATGTTTCGGGACCACTTTGACTGCACCCTTTAACACAAGAAGATGAACCTGATGGTAAAGCTCCTCGAGATGTGGAGGAGGCAGGCCACGAGGTGGAGTACAAGGAGGAATCTCTACAAACTCTAGGGCATGACCCCGTCGTACAATGTCCAAAACCCAGCGGTCCGAGGTGATAGAGGACCACTGAGAATAAAACAGAGAGATTCGACCTCCAACACCTTGATGGTGAGAAAAGTCATTGGCGCTTAGAGTTGGATCCCCGGTAAGAGGACTTTCCTCTGTAAGGCCTGGAGGGCTGCTGACGAGATTGCTGATTGGGCGTGTAACGCTGGCCGCTCTGATTGTATGAGCGGTATTGCTGCCCGCCTCGAATGTTTGAAGTGCCGCGTCCGCCTCGAAAGGACTGCTTCCGAAATTGTAACATGCCCAAAAACTTTGCCGTATCGGTGTCTCTCTTAATGGACTCCAGGGCGTCATCAATATGGGATCTGAATAGCGATTCCCCATCACAGGGCATGTCCAGTATTTTGGATTGGACTTCCTGCCGGAAGGATGTGGACTTCAGCCAACCTTGTCGTCGGAGTGCAGCCGCACTTGCAAGCAGACGGAATCCTGTGTTAGCAACATCGACTGCGCGGTCTATAATTTCTTCTGACGTTCTCTGTCCATCGCAAAGAATCTGTTGAGCGTCAGCCTTGGAAGCATCAGGTATGAGTTCTATCAGATCTGAAATGTCTGACCACATCTGTCGGTCATAACGTCCCATGATGGCTAAGGCATTGGCTGCCCGGACAGATGTGGAAGCCATCATTGAAAACTTGCGGCCAATAGCAACCAGGCGTCGACCCTCTCTATCCGGAGGGGCTGTGATTGGAGCCGCTGGGTTCCGGGTCGACGCTGTGCGGCCTGAGTCACTACCGAGTCCGGCTTGGGGTGAGAAAGCAGGCAAGCTGGAGAGCCAGTCGGAGCATTGTACTTTTTCTCAAGGCGCGGTATCTGTGCAGGTAAGGAGTTTGGAGCAGTCATGAGTTTAATTCCTTCCTTCCAAACAAAATCAATGATAGGAATTGTGTGGGTCTGCTTATAAGATTTGTCTTTAAAATCATAAAGGAAACAGTCCTCTTCGCGTTGTGATCTTGGTAATTTGAAGTGCAGAGCTGCTTTATCCATTAAAAGATGGAAACTGGCGATATCTACCGGAGGTGAATCTCTAGAGTTCCCTGGCTGAGGTGAGGGAGTCTGTGCCCGATAATCATCCCATTCTGCCAGATCCTGGTCGCCTGCTTCATCTGAATGGTCTGGGACATCTCTGTCCTCACGCTCCGGGACCGCCTCATCGTCCGCATCCTGTGGATAAACCGTTGTATGGATCCTAATAGACGCCTGAACCTGAGACGAAGTTGTAGGTGGTAACACAGGCGGCCGAGAAGGTGGAGGCAGTGCTACGGGACCCAGAGATGGTGCCGGTGTACTCTGTGGTGTAGCTGGGAAACGGCGGTTGTAATCATCCAGCATATGCTGAAGATTTGAGATTAGAGTTAAAGGAATGGTAGCCATAGGGACTTGGACCAGCTGTTCCTCAGATTGAGACTGTTGATCACCGTCACCTTCATCAGAATCCGAGTCCTAACATTTAATTATTAAGTCAGATGGACTTTGTGCCGCTCCAAAGGTATCCCCCTTCTTCTTCTGAGTCAGTATCCGGCCCAGAGGTAGTGGCAAACATTGGAGAAGGTGGTTGCAGCTCTGGACCAGAGAGCTGGTGACACGGAGCCTTATCGCGATGATGAGAAGATTCTGAAGTCTTCAAAGGCACTAACGACAGAGGCAAAGGAGAGTGGTGCCACCGTCGACGGTGCCGTCGTCGTCAAGGTCGACGATACTGACTTGCTCATCGATAAAGATAGTTTTGGAGAAGTCATTGTCGACGGTACGACCGTCGACGGAATCGTCGTCAGGGCCACTGTCGACGGGCGATCAGCTGTAGACGAGGTAGTCGACGAAGCAATCGTCGATGGAACGACGGAACCTCTGTAGACGGAGTCTTCGTCGACGAGGCTTCATCACTGGAACTAGATGAGTAGAGGTGAAAACTGAGCAGAGCTCAGGGAGACTCCCTTCACACGACATGCGGTAGAAAATCTGAGGGCTTGAGCTTCTGAGGAGAAGGTTCTAGAGGGTGCTGACGCCTGATTGGCTGTAATTTGGACTAACATAATGACACTAATGTGTTACAAGTCGTTTTTTCTTTTTACCATGCATTCCTATGTAGGAATCGTTTTTTGAGGTTTCTATAATGTTTCCTCTTCTTTATCATGTATTATGTGTACATATATATTATATATATTTATATTTATTTAGCATTATTGCTATTTTATTTACCGTGGGACTCCCACTTCGACGACGGGGAATATTCAAGCATGTGAATCTATGAAAGACACCCATAATACTGGAGAAGTCGAGAACTCTCCACCAGAGAGCGGCGCCCCGTTCATAGTGGCACAAGACTGCGGCAGGAGACTAACGGCGAAGTGTGAGTACCCCAGGGGGCGCTGAGGGCTGCAGAACCCCGTAATAGAGGACCACGGATGGGAAACTGATATTGTGGATGCGCTGAGAGACCATTTCAGGGGAATGCGAAAACTGTGCAGCATAAGTGGCGAGTAGTGCTGTGAGCCTAAAGACTACACCCTGGTGATCGAACGCCCTGAGGATTAGCAGAGGTGAGCTAGGTGCCTTGTGGGCAAAGAGGCTAAGACTACGAAGGATAACATACGAAGTGTGGTCCAGAAGAAGTACCCTCTCTCTCACCCTTCGCTGCCCCCCTTGGCATGGCATTGTCTGGGGTCCATTGTGTGACGCTTGAGAGGTGAGACGCCCTGAGAGTGGTACTGCAGGCAACACCTACAGTAGGACTATAACTGGCGCCTCTGGGGACTGTTAAGGAGATATGTGTTGCTCTGACTAGTGCGGAGCAGCAGGAGACCATCCCCCCCTGCTTGGGACCGTTGCCTGTGGTGGTGGCACTGAAGGATCCGGGGACTGCGGGTGGATGCGGAAGCCCCCCCCCCACCATTGCGGGCTGTGCGTGCTGCTGCGTCTGGCTCGGAGCAGCGGCGGTGCCCAAGGAGGGTCAGAGACCAGAGATTGCCCCTGCCACGCCGGGAAAGGATATAAGAGGTGTGCCACATAACTGCAACGAGGGTGCATAACGGCTGTAGTGCAGTGGTGAAGAGGAGAGACAGGGAATGTCAGCCCCCCTGCCTATAAGCCTCGCGCACGGCACTGGACACGTTTGGCATACATGAGGTAGCGGCAACAAGTCGGAGCTGGTGTCATCGTATAAAACGGGAAAGGGAGAACCAGCTTGGAAATATCTAGAGAGCCCACCCCAGGGCCCACACGCTTCTTAAACTATGGGCAGACATGACGCTAAACAGCCAAAATTAAATTTTGATGCGGGAAAAAAAAAAACTAAACCTGCGCAAGAGGATCAGGAACAGGAGAATGCGGCACACACCAGTGGAAGCACTAACTCGCAGATGTCAGACATAAATAACATTTTGCAAGAGATCCATCAGGAATTTGCAATGGTGGATCGAATGTCGTCCAGGATGGATGCAATCGCACACAAGTTGGATGGACACGAAGACCGCATCAAAGAGACGGAATGTCGCATATCTGAGACAGATGACGTCACTGCCCGGCACACGACGCAGCTCACAAGAATGGACAAACTTCTGCGCACAATAGCAGCCAAGAATGAAGATTTGGAAGCGTGCAGTCGGCGCATTAACATCCGCGTCATAGGAGTACCGAAGGTCGACGAACACCGGTCGTATGGAGGAATATATTGAGAAGCTGCTGCTGGCAGCTATTGGCCAGGTGCCTTCTCTTCGCAGTTCATAATTGAAAGAGCGCACAGATCACTTGGGCCGAGGCCAGCACCTGGTAACCCACTGCGTCCCATCATTGCAAGGTTACGGAATTACCGTGATAGGGATGTGGCCCTCAGGGCAGCAAGGAACAAACAGACGCTGACCTACGATGGGAATACCTTTTCCATATACCCAGACTTCACACCTATGGTACAGGTGGAGAGGCACACATTTATGGAAGTAAAGAGAAACTACGAATTGCACAAATTGACGATGCACTCCTGTACCCTGCAAAACTCAGAGTGAGGGAAGCAGAGTTTCTTCACGAATCCGCAACAAGTGGAAGATTTTCTCTGATTGGTGAAGTGGGCGAACAGGGGAGGAAGTGGCCAGGAAGCGCTGCAGCGACGGGACCGTGATGAAGACGATAAGATTGTAGAATAAATGCTCTTCCAGACTGAGTTTAGTAGCTATAGTTTGGACTCAAGCGGCCAATCAAGAGTATTTGTAAAGCGCGCTACTCACCCGCTAGGGTCTATCTAACAGGAGGTGAGACCTTTCCAATTGACTCATTTGCATTTTAATGATCAAACCCCAGGCTCTGCTCCCCAAGCCGGGGCCTGCCGCAACATCACGGTGAGGCTTGAGTGTAGTGGAGGGACTGCGTGGCTGTCTGGTTATGTCCCCCAAAGGGTATTCCCCCACAAAGGACCATTGTACATTGGGTGCAGAGGTTTTGATAAGGTGGTTGGTGCTGTTGGGTGGCGGGGGGAAGGGTTCTGGATTCTGGCAAGTTTGGGTTGCTTCAGTGGGTGGGGGGAGGTGGGGCACTGAGTTGGACTGTTTGGGTGCACGTTTGGGGGTGGGTGGCTGGGACTGGCTGGAAGGTACACATGATCGTCATGCCTTCTGACTTTATGCTTCATATGTAGTTGCAGATTTGCTTTGTGGTGGTATAAGTGTGCACGATGCATGATCACGGACAACATATGGGTGGTGCGTTTTAGGACTGGGCACCGCCGTGGTACGGAGTATTACAGGGATGGTAGCCTCCTGGACAAATGCATTCTGCGGCTGTAAATGAGCTGAACAATATTACGTGGAATGTAAGGGGGCTGGGAGATCCCCGCATGAAGCGCCAAGTGCTATCTTATCTGGACAGGCATTAGGCCCACGCGGCATTCTTGCAGGAGACTCACTTTAATCCTCAACACGTCAACACCTTTGGTAGTAAATGGGCGGAACACAGGGTATTCTCCTCCTACTCCTCCTCGTATGCGAGAGACACGGTTATTCTGATAAAAAAGCGTACCCCGTTCACGTTGGCAGGGGAGAGGTGATACACAGGGGAGATATTGCGGGGTCTGGGGGAAATTGGGACCAGACTGTCACTCTGGCCTGTTGCTATGGACCGAATATAGACGATCCGCAGTTCTATACAGAATTATGGGCCACGATTATAGACATTGGGTCCAATCACATAATATGGGGAGGCGACTTTAATGTTACACGCAATCCAGATGTTGATAGATCACACCCTGCCCCCCCATCACTATTCCAAGGCACGTACGGTATTACATACCACACTGACGGAGTACAATTTAAATAGATACCTGGAGACATTTGCACCCCCACGACCTGGAGGGTACCCATTTCACTGCGCATGCAGCATTGTGGACGAGTCTAGATTATATATTCCTGTCTGTGTGACTGTGCCCTGAGGTCTCACGGGTGCAACACCTGGCCAGGTCTTACTCGGACCATGCACCTGTGAGGCTTACCTTGTCCTCAGCTGATTTTGGCCCACCGTGGAATAGCTGGAGGTTGCAACCTACCATGTTACTTGACACTGTGTTCCAGGAAGAACACAGGGAGGAGGTGCAGGATTTATTGCGCGAAACAAGGATTCTGTTGACAATGTTGAGACTATATGGGAGGCGTTTAAGGTCACATTGAAGGGTTTTTGTATAGCGAAGGGGGCTGGCATGCTTAAAGACATTATGAACACTTGAGACTGAGCTGAAATCACTGGAGGCGATATTGGCTCTCGAACCAGATAGTGTTATTCAATCGAAGATTAGGGAGAAGCTTACAGAATATACAGATGCGGCCCGTGGAGAATCACAGTTTCGAGGACGGTACTGGACAACCCGCCAATATGGGGAAGGGGAGAGACCGGGTAAGGCACTGGCTGAAACAATTAGAAGGGCACGGAGCTCCAATGTGGTGCTAGAGCTGGAAGGGTTGGATGGGTTGATGTACAGGGACACTACAAACATACTGAATGCCTTCACAGCACATTATACTAAATTATACACTACTACACGGACGGATAGGCTCAATATGAAAGAATATTTGGTATATGTTTCCTTGGGGTGGCTGAGTGACACACAGCGGCAATTTTTGAGTACCCCGTTTGAACTAGATGAGCTGAGAGAGGCGATTATGCATATGCAATCCGGGAAATCCACAGGGACAGACGGCATCCCAGTAGAGTTTTTCAAAACATACAGAGACCTGATGGCCCCCATACTACAGGAAGTATATGAGGATGCGCTGGAAGTGGGACATCTCTCCCCCCCCCCTCTATGAGAGAGGCTCTGATCACCTCCCTTTTAAAACTGGGAAAGCCACCATAGTATTGTGATTCTTACAGACCCCCGTCACTGCTCAACTGTGATGTGAAAATACTCGGTAAACTCATTGCCACACGTCTCAGTCTCCTTATGGAAAACTTAATTTTGCCCGACCAGTCAGGATTTGTACCAGGTAGAGCGTCATCTCACAATCTAAGAACATTATTCACAATCATGAATAATGTCTCATCGGATCTACCTTTGGCAGCTATTTTTTTGGATGCCACAAAGGCTTTCGATTCTATTGAATGGGACTGTGTGTTTGGTGTGATGTCGCGCATGGGATTTCCTTTTATTTTTCTCTCCTGGATAAAATTATTATACTGCTTACCAGTGGCTAAGGTGAGCTAAGGTGACCATTAATGGTAAAGTGTCCCAGGGGTTTTCGATTACTAGAGGCACGAGGCAAGGCTGCTCCTTGTCGCCATTACTTTTCGCGATAGCTGTGGGGCCGCTGGCGGCAAAACTGCGACAACATCATAAGGAAAGAGCATTGTGGTGCAATGAGAGACAGATTTTGATATCCGTGTACGCTGATGATATAGCGCTCTATATTTATGATCCCCAGCAGAACATGAACCCTGAATTAGGGAATTTATAATTTATGGGAGACTCTCAGGTTTTTAAAATAAATTGGAGCAAATCTTGCCTTTTTCCCCTTACCGGTGTGACAGCTAGATTTCCATTGGACTACCCACTGCATGGTGTGAAGATGAGCTGCAATACCTAGGTATTCACATAACAAGAGATAGGGACGAACTGATGCGTCTTAATTACGGGACCGATATGGTCCACATCTCGGATAATATATCACGTTGGATCACTCTCCCCCTGTCCATGGCGGGACGAGCGTCTCTGATTAAGATGGTGATATTACCTCAACTACTTTACCTATTTCTAAATATCCCAATTCATCCAGGAGCATATTTTTTTTTTAAACAGTTGAGGGCCGAACTGACGCGATTGGTGTGGGGAGGAGGGGGGAGGGGGGAAAAGGGGGGGTGAAACCAGAGGCTCCAGTGGAGTGTTCTCACTAGGCTGTATTCTCAGGGGGGGGGGTTGGCATCTCCAATTTTGAATTATATTACTACAGCGCACAAGCGCAATACGCATATTTTTGGGTGCATCAGCTACGATATATGCTGCAAGTGGCTGCGGAGCATTGGCTTGCTCTGCCGGTTCCTATGGACTGTGCATTGTATGTCCCACTTCCTGGTAGAGACAAGACGCCAACTACAGTGACATGCACGGTTGCTGCTTGGACACAAATAGGCAAGATTTTAGCTGCGCCTATGCTTTACTCGCCACTTCTGCCGCCAGTGTACCACCCGACCATGCCCCTTCTCCAGGAGGTTCTTTTTCATAAATTTATGGAACGTACACAGATTAAGACCTAGGGGGACTTATATCATGAGGGAAAATTTTCCACGCTGGAACACATTTCAGGGAATACAGGAGGCACCACTGGACACCTTCCTGTACATTCACCTCAGACAGGGACTTAGTCCTGTAACTCCAGATTTTCCCACTGAGCCCCAAGCCCTTGCACCGCTACAGCGGATACTCCAGGGCGCAACAGCCTAGTGTCTGGTATCGGTGATATATAGGACAGTGCACACGCAGAGAGGTGCCTGCTGCGTTAGCGAGAACTAGATGGGACCATGAATTGGGCACAGACCTGACAGACAGGCAGTGGGAATTCTGCTCACAACAAACTGAACGGATCTCAGCAAATAGTAGACTTAGGATGATTCACTATAAGTTCCTTCACAGACTACACTACACGCCAGCTCGTATGCACAGATCCAAACAAAGGGACACTGACACATGTGACCGATGCCACGCCCCGGGAGCCGACTTCTTACACCTTGCTTGGGAGTGTGCTGGGGTACAGACATACTGGATGCAGGTTTTTACTGCCCTGTCCAAAATGATAGAGGTCCATGTGGAGCCTTCACCTGTGCTTGCCCTGCTAGGGTACGTGAAACCGTTACAGGCGGTGCACCGCAAATTTGTAGCCCTGGCACTATTACTAGCTAAGAGGAGAGTAGCATGTAGATGGGGCAGAGGAAGAGCGCCCAAATTCAAGGTGTGGATTGATGACCTAACTTACTGTCAAGAACAACTCGCGACTTATGCAGAGTTACTACCTGTAGCGTCCAGACCTAGTGATATATGGGCCCGTTACAGTGTTATTTGCTGTCCCACACTCGGTTAAGCCCCCAGAGTACAACAGGACCTGAACACATACCATAGAACATTGTGATTGCACGCTTATAATGTCCATGAAAATATATGGGAGAACGATGTGTTGGAGAAGGGCGTGGATGGGGAGCTGCTTGCAGACCTTGGTTGAGCCCTATTCCACTTGCGTGGGAATGGAACGGGGGCCCTAGTGCAATGTGAGAAGCGATACTATATGTTGCCTGATTCACTTTTGATCGTGACCCCTCATGGTCAGACCTGCTCTTGTACATACCTCCTGGAGGCTTTGCCCCAAACAAAAATTAATTAAAGTGTTGCGTCCAATTACTCCAAACATATCCAAAGTTGTGATATTTGGTTTAATACTGTTATTTAAATTCTCATTTCTGGGCAATTGCATGAGTTTTCTGTCTTTCATGATCTCTGCACTGCTGTCAGCACAGAAATGTTATTGTGAACTTACAGCTCAAAAAGTATTATCGCCAGAATCGACTGCTAAACTGAGCAAATCACAGTTCTGGTTCTCTTGTGTTCCTTTGTAAATAAATCCATAAATAATAAAGCATTGGCATAGCCAATAGGTCTCGCCTTTGGGACCCTGTAAGTGTTTAGTTATCAGCACAATATCCTTGGTGCAACAACATCTAGTGTTGCATGGCTAAACACTTATAAGGTCCCAAAGGCGAGACCTATTGGCTATGCCAATGCCGGTTTAAAAATATGTTTTTAGCCAAATTCTGCATTGGACACCCACAAAAGTGATTTATTGTTTTACTCTGGAAACTAAGAAGAACGCTGAGGGGTAGGACATCTGTGCCGGCACGGTGATTCCAGCCAAAAATATGTGGATAATGTGTTTTCCAGCTAAATTTGAGGTTTGCAGGGGGTTCTGGGTAGGAAAACGTGGGATCCACGCAAGCCATTCCTCATTTGACTCCCCAGGGTGTTTAGTTTTCAGAAATGTGTGGGTTTGGTAGGTTTTTCTAGATGGAAGAGAGCCCGAAGAACCAAGGTGACCCCCTCCCCCTTGTAAAACCAGGTTGTTTTGTGATAGGACATTTTGATGTCTCCTCAATACGTTTTGGGCCCTTGCCTGTCGCGGGTACTGGACCCACCCACACAAGTAAGGACCATTTTTCTCTGAAGTCTTTAGGGAATCTGGGGTGGGTGGAATTTTGTGGATCCATGCAGGTTCCAGAACTTTCCACCACAGAAATGTGAGGAAAATGTGTTTTTGGACACATTGGGGTTTGCAAGGGATTCTGGGTAACAGAACCTTGTGAGAGCCAGACAAGTCACCCAATCCTGGATTCCCTGGGTGTCTAGTTATCACAAATGTATAAGTTTGAAAGGTTTACCTATGTGCCGGCAGAGCTAGGGTTAAGAATCTACAGCTAGGCTCTTTGCAAAAAAAAGGGTCAGTTTCCACAGTGAAAATGTGGTGTGTCCATGTTGCGTTTTGGGCCGTTTCCTGTCGCGGGCACTATGCCTACCCACACAAGTGAGCCACCATTTTTCTTGGATGACTTTGGGAAACGCGGGGTGGCTAGAATGGTGTGGATCCAAATAGATTCCAGAACTTTCCACATCAAAAATGTGAGGAAAGTGTTTTTCTTTTTCTTGTCTTTTTTTTACAAATGTTTAGGTTTGCAAGGGAGTCCGACTAACAGAAGCTGGTGAGAGCCAGTCAAGTCAGCCCATCCTGGATTTCCAAGGGTGTCTAGTTTTCAAAAATGTATAGATTTGCTAGGTTTCCCTAGGGGCCAGCAGAGCTAGGGTTCAAAATAGGGTGAAAATGCGGTGTGTCCACATTGCGTTTTGAGCAGTTTCCGGTCACGAGGTCTACCCACACAAGTGAGGTACCATTTTTATCACAATACTTAGTGTAACAGTATTGTAGAGCAACTGTTATTACCTATTGATTTTCAATGCATTTCTACCTTGCAAATGAAAGACAATGTGTAAAAAAATAAGTCATCTTGAAAAATGACCTATAATTCTCATGCTAGTATGGCTACTCACAATTTCGGAAATGTGCAAATATCTGTTTTGAATCTCTATATTTTGATCCAATTTCAGAAATACATAGGTGTCTTTCATACCGAATTTTCCATGTATATATTTTCCCAAATGAATTGCTATATACCCGATACATAATATAAAGCCATTGCTAGACACTGATCAGTTATTGGCTCTGAGTTAGTCGGGTTCTTGCTGAACTTACAAGCCCTATATATCCCCACAACTAGAAAGGTCCAGTGGATGCAACGATATATTGCTTTCAAATAGCTGTCATAATTAGAAGAAGTTACTGGTGAAAATGTGGACATAAATGGCTGTTTTTTTCAACTAGTTTTCAATTTTTCCTATATTAAACTGTTAATTTCTATAAATAAACCTTGAAGGATCTACACAAATGACACCTTGCTGAATTCAGAATGTTGTCTACTTTTCTAAAATATGTATAGCATTCCAGGATCCATTATTGCTTTCATACCAATTTCTACCATTAACTGGAAGGAGGTTGACAGCACAAAAATAGGCTATGGCCTAGAAAAATGCCAAAACTGTTTATAAATGTTTGGTTTTCTGACAAGTCTGGTTGTCCCTGAAAGCTGGGGAAATTGTGATTTCAGCACCACAACCCCCTTTGTTAATATCATTTGCAGGGGAAAAAAACAGACTCTTTCATCTGGAGCCCTTTGTTCCCATTTTTCCACAAATAAAATAAAAAATTAGCTGTATTTGGCTAATGTCGGGTCCCCTCCAGGGGAATCCACAAACCCTGGGTACCTTTAGAATCCCCGTGATGTTGGAAGAAAAAGACGCAAATTTGGCATGAATACCTTATGTGGTCAAAACGTTACAGGGGCCTAAGCGCGAACTACCCCAAATAGGCATAAAAAGGCTTAGCATGGGGAGGGGGAGGCCTAGCAGCGAAGGGGTTAAAGCAAGGAGTCAGGTATGTGCATAGAAGTGGAACGTTAGACAAGTTACCCAGTAGGCCTCCACTCCAGTGACACAAATATAAAGGCCTTGGCACAATTCACCAGATACAGTGCGCAGCCACACTGCTGTATGTGGAAAACTGCCAACAGGGACAGTAGTGTGCTGGCTGTCAATGAGAGCACATTCTGTGCTGCCCTTCAGGTTACAGTACAAGTCTAGGACCTCACTCGTACCAAAGGATAGACCTATGTATGCCTTTACACACACAAGAGTAGTGTGAGGCTGGGGCCAAAATCAAAAATTGCAGGTGGGCAGGGGGAACACAAAAGTGCTCAAAGCAGAGGACATTCCTGTCGCATCAACAATTTATCTTGAAATATTATAGCATCCCTTTTGTAAAGTGAAGTTACATGTGCGCCCTGAAAAGTCTGTCCGACTCGTTACCAGCAGAGGTCTCTTTTTTCATAGATTATTTGGTTAGGTTTGTTGCATACAAATAAGGGTGCAGAAAAAGTAAACTGTCGAACAATACAGAAATTACAGTTCCAGCAAATGATTCACATACATTAATTGAAGGTGTAGTGAGTTTACAGGTTCCACCCACATTTCTCAATGCATAGCAGCATATCAACCCTAGCAGATAGTCATACCAACACAGCATCCTTCTCTCACTCCAGGTAATCCTGTGACCCTCCAGTCTCATCCCATGTTGTCCATGGCTCTCCTCCACCAGTGTTTCATGTGTTTGCAAATTTGCAGGGACAACAACCGGCCTTATAGACCAACTCTCATGCACCAGTCCATTTTGGATTCCCATTTCTCCAAGGTTGGGACTTAGGTGCCACCCTAGTATCTTGCTATGTCATGTCTAGCGACCATCACTGCCACAAAAGTGTATCTAGGGTCTCTTCTTCCCAGATTCCCAATGCAACCAGCTACGGAGTAAGATCCACTGATGTATCAGTCATAGAGGATATCCTTTGGCACATCTTATCTCAATAGACCTGGGTCTGTAGGCATCCCCAAATAGTGTTTAGCAGGGATCCCTCGTTTCACATCCCCACAGGCACACATCAGTGTCAGTTCCTCCTATATGTCCTATCTGGAACATCTTGGTTCATGTAAAATAATCTCTGTGGAGTATTTTGTGCTGTGACAGGCGGAACTCTGCGCATATCGCCACCTCTCCTGGGTATCTGCAAGACGGGACCCATACCTCATCCTCTAGCTAGCCTAGTTCTTCTTCCCACTTGTCCCTTAATTCATCTAGCCGAGGAAGACTACTAGCAAGCAATGTGTGGTAGAGATGAGATTGCATGCTTGGTGGGAGGTGCGGGGGTACCAATACCCTATCGTCTAGGGGCATCCCCTCAGCTACATCCTGCTGTTGGTCCAGGTGACCTCGCAGGATTTACCTATAGGTGTCAAAGATATTGACTCCCCATTAAGCCATTGTGCTTGCAATTCAGGGAATGGTATCATATTGTGGCGAAGTGTGGCTCAATGGTTAGAGCGGCAGACCCTGATGCAGAGGTCTGGCCGGGACCAGGGTTCAATTCCCGACGCGGCAGGGTCTTGGGCTCAATGTCCACGGACTCGATAATTCCCGCCTCGGTGCCTACTCTAATCATGGGTCCCCACTCTGCAACTCCGGGCAATAGCTTGCTTAATCTCCACAACGGCCCTAAAGCGCTGGGATGCCTGGTTTCACCTTGGGGGTGCCCAGTAGGGAGCATTTCACAGGGAAAGCCAGGACGGGTTCCACATCGGTATACAGCGCCAAGATACCCGTCAGGTGATAGTGCGCTTTACAAGTATACATACATTTACATTTTACATTTACATTGTTGTCCTGACAGATATCTCCCACCTTGGAAATGCCCGTGGTCACATTTTCTATGTCCCTCAACCACCTGCAGATCTCCGAGGCCTTCTGCCTCTCATAGGGGGTTTCCAGGATTTAATTTACTTTTCCAGCAGCTGCCTGGGTTGCCTTTTAACATGTTTGAATTACCATGGCTGTCATGTCAGAGAGGAGCCTGCCCCCCTCCATATAAATGATAGAGGTACACCCCTGGGTATTCAGTATATTCTTTATTGTTTGATTATTTAAAATCTTATTATTACCAATACAAAACATATACTATAATAATAAAAGCATAAAAAACAATAACACCATAAAATTTATTACATCTCATTAAGCCTCTTAATTTTATAACTTAGTCTCCCAATTTTGTTTTAGCTATCAGTAAAAACCTTACAAAGCAGCGTTTATACGTATATCATTAGAGTGTAGACACCTTATCAGTGCGTGCCTACATGTCCTTATTCCTCGTATATTAAAAGGTTGTTTAGGTATACCCCTGGGTACATTTCCCACCTGTCTTCCTGATGGGTGGCAAAGATGCAGTCATTAATAACTAGCAACTGGGTTGCAAAATCAAAGAAAAAATTTGGTACGCTATACTGCCTTCCCATAGCTATCTGGTCAATGTGGAGGGAGCGATTATGTGCATCTCTTCGTCCCATAGCAGCGAGCAGGTGATCTAATCAACCATACAAAAAATACGAGTGGCAATCTCAAAATGGGTATTCGGCAGAACAGGCACTTGGGTAGGTAACCAATTCTACAGAGAGCTGCCCTCCCCAACCGGGACTGAGGAAGCCTTCGGCAATGACCCACAGATCTCCTATAAGTGTCCAGCACCCCAACAAGGTTTTTCCTGTAGAACAGCGCTTGGATGGTGCTCACATAAATTCCTAGGTATGTAAACCCAGCACTTCCCCTTTGTATTGGACAGCTCCATTTGGCTGTGAGGTTCCAATCGGTCAGTGGTATCGCCACCAACTTGGTCACGCTGATGCAGATCCTCGAATATGAACCAAATACTACCAGAATTTCAAGAATTCTCTGGATTATATGGGTCGGGTTTGCCAGGTACTGGAAAATATCATTGGCATACAACAGGATGGCGTCCTCCCATTCCGAGCCCCATCTCAATCAACGAACGAGTGCATCACCCTGAATCCACCTTGCCAGTGGCTCAATCACAACTGCAAACAGCAGGGGATATAATGGTCACCCCTGTCTCGTACTCTACCCAGGGAAAATTCACCAGATATTGTAGGATTGATTCATAACCGGGCCATCGTGCCTTTAAAAAGCTTTTGTAACACATCTGTGGAAAGACTGTGCAAACATCATTTTACTCAAGTACGCTGATGAGTAAAGCCATTTCAGCAAATCGAATGCTTTTTCAGCAGCTAAAGCCACCAGTATTGGTGGTTCCTGTATGCAGTCTGTGTGCTAGGCAGATGAGTAGGTGTCCAAGATTGTGCCTCCTCGCCCTTTGGGGTATGAAGCCAGTCAGTGCTTAATTTGAGAGGGTGGTTTATGGTGCTCAGCACCAGCACTTAATTGTCAACACCGGTGCTTGAAGCAGTCTGCCACAGGTGGCACTATCTGGCTAATTTAGAGATGATCACAACAACAGTTAATTCAATATACATGAAAAATGACTATTACCTGCCGCCCAAGACATTCTTATAGCTTTGATGGCTAGCAATAGTCTAAATTGTCACACTTTTAGGAGTGTGATGTTAGAGCTGTGTTGTTACTATCATTAGCAGCATGGCAGGGGCAATGCATGGTTCAAGCTGCAGCTGCCTCCTGACAAGAGCCCTGGCACTTATTTTTTTTTTAATTAAACACTTAGCAAGACTGGTCGGGGGCCATAAGGAACTCAATCTGCAGAATGTGATTTGCCTCTACCCTGGCTAGTACTTTTGTGTCTACTTTAAGGCGCAAGATCAGATGATATGAGGATAATGGATAAGAAGAATAGTGGCCAGTTGCAAATCTTGTGGGAGAAATCCCTTTTTCCTGACCTTGTCAAACATGTCGTTAAAAGGCTAGATAATACATGAGCATATACATTTAAAGAAGTAAGCAGGCAGTCTGTTTGGGTCCAGAGACTTTCTATCCTTCATCTTGGACCATGCCTCTGAGATCACAGCATCTGTAATGTCGGACTCCAGGGCACTCCGCAAGTCCTGCCCAAGTGTCGGGACAGGGATGTCTCTACGAACAGCTCGAGGTTGCTCTGGTCCGAACTAATTCGCAATCGATATCTGGAAAAGGCCTTCACGATGTTGTCCGACCCTTCAAACACCACCTAGTCTTCCCTATGTATCTTGCTTATCCACCTTGGGGCACGCCAGCCAGGCCAGTAGTTTCACAGCTTGGTTTCCCATCTTGCAGAGCCTCCCTTGATGTACTCGATACTTTGCCCTTGCCTCTTGATGGCCATTGGACTCTACTCCTCCCGTGCTATTTCTACATAGTGGTTAAAGGAAGGGGTCCCAGTTGGAAAGACAACAATAGATCTAAAAATAAAAATAATGATCAATCAAACAGCAGTTCAACCCAAACTGTTTTAATCACAGTAGGGACATATAGCAAATATTCACAGTATCCGAACAATAAATACGTGTTTTTAAAGTGCCCCGAGAGGGAAAGGAAAGGGAAGGGGGTGGTAGGTGGTCAAGTGAGGATGAAGTGAAAAGAAAAGAAAAATACTTCTTAGGTGACAGTACAATCAACCAATCAAAATCATTGGGTTGTCAATGTTACACAATATGTACATAACCGAGACCGTAGGTTCAAAACAATTTTTCGAAAAGAAAACATCCTCCACAAAGTTCAACTAATGAAACAGTCGGGCGTGGAGCTGAATGTAAGAAGCAGATAGTTGTCGACGTTTCGACCCTCTTGAATATGCAGGAACTAGTACTGTCCTTGCAGTGGGGTCTTCATCAGGACAGGAGACCTGGGACACATGACCTATTTAATATGTAAATATATAATATTAGACACGGGAAAGAAATCCCTGGATATATCGCAGAATGGCACAACCATCTCAAAGTGGAATTGGTAGAAGGGTTTGTGGCTGAGGGCGGGTCCTCCCCGAGGTTAAAAGAGCAAATATATTAAACTGCGTTGACAATATGTACATGTTACAATTTCTCTGGGTGGGCTAAGGATTCCCGATTAATTGGGACTACAATAAGGAAAAAGTCGTGAGCTGTTGGAGATAAACCAGCCCTATGTGGGTGGGAATGGCCTGGGTTATCTGTACAATAATGTTCACAGATATTCACACAATGGGGCATCATGTTACAGCTGGAACCCAATAGGTTCGGAGCACGGTGCCAACAGAGAGTCAAATGATAGTGTCCAGATTATGTCTGGTGTACACTGTGCCTATACGGACATATAATTGTAGGCTAGTAAAAATTCAAACTTACCACAATCGTGGTACTATACTTTGCTCTCAGGCTGATCACGGTCCACCGGACCGATGTAAGACAGAATCTATCGGGTGTAAATAATAGACATATTACCGAAGTTGTCCTGGAAAAAACTCGGGAGAGGGATAGACACAGACGACGCGGTAAACTTACCACCAAGTAATGTGAAAAGCGCGTAAGTTTAATGAGGCTCAGAGGAAGGCAGCTGACCCCCGTGACATCGTTAGTGTAAAATCTGTTGATTATAAATACAACAGACATTTAGGCAGACGTTAGCGTGTGAGGGAATCACAATTTGCAAAGACTGCGAACGACACTCACCATTTGGCAGTAATGGATTTCATGTCAAGCGTGAGTCATGAAGATGGTCGGTCCAATACGGGAAAGTGTCGAGGTATCTAGAAAACACAGTGGAATCGAAATTGGAACAATCGCCACTTGTGTATTAATAACCAGTAATGGCTAGCTAGTGTGCCCCGCGGGGGTGGTGGAAGAGTACTCACCAAGCACGGAACAAATCACGTCCTGTAGAGCTCTCGCACTCGCAAGGGCAACGCGTTTTCCGGGTTACTGATATCGCCATGGTAATGGAAACACGTGGTACGTTAGCCCCGTGTGGACATGGAAGAAAGACTATGTTGGTTGCTAGGTTACCGGAGGCTCTTGAATACTAACTAGCGCTAAGGCTAAACCTGTGTAATGCGCATATAATTGAATGTTAAATCGCGCATATAGTGTTACAAATGTCATTTGTAACCGGGTGAAATTACAGTACTTTATACATAGCGATTAACATGCTAAAATCACATAAATAGGGCATATCCACTTACAGATTGAAAAATTACCAAGTAGCACGACATGACTGACAGAAGAGAGAAGAGAGCGATTTAAACAAATTGCAATGAATAATTATGCATGGAGAATTATTTTGGAAGCAAATTCACAATTATATGACACACTGGACAGATATCATTATCAAGTGTCATTTACGGGCTAGTTGGATAACATTCAGGACATATAGGCTTGAGATAAAAATAGTTATAAAGTAGCATGACATGACCACCGTGTGTGGGACCAGTCACGATATATATATCGTTACTTAGACTTAGAGTAGCGTACCTCTCACATGAGGGTAAAGGCCATACTTCAATGTAGGCAATTAAACATTATATAGGAGAAACGGACAAGATCACACATTTGTTGATTCATGCATTAGGACGTCATGACAAGAATTGGAATACTGCTCACATGCAGGTAGGAACCAGTACAGTGTCATTAAAGATATGGCGTACCTCTCACATGAGGGTAAAGGCCATCTGGAACAAGAGTCATCAAATAATTAGGGTAGAGTGGCTAACTGGGAGAATGAGCTGTCATGTTCATTTAGGCCCGACTCAATGGAGTCAAAAAAGAACATCCATTTGAGCTTACGGGTATTCAAAATATTGGCAATACCCCCCCCCCCGGGTCCTAGAGTGGCTTTTTCAATTACTACCCATTTGAGCGATTGAGGTGGGTGCCCGGCCAATGAGAAATGCTCCACCAAGGGTGCGCCCTGCACCTGGCATCTGATTCGACTCATGTGCTGGAGAATACGCGCTTTTGCTTTCTGCTGCGTCTGGCCTATATATATCATTTTGCATGGACATACAATGGCATAAATGATGTTTGAAGAATTACAATTGGTAAGTGTCTTGAGGCAAATTTTATGATGACCATATTCAAATTCTTTAGTTTGAATTGTACTGTCGCAGGCTTTGCAATTGCCGCATCTGAAGTGGCCAACCACCGGTGGCAGATTCCATAGAGTGGTGATGGTGGGGTCCGCAGGAGTTGGTAAAAAAGAACGGACCACTTGATCTTTGACACTTCTCGCTTTTTTAAAAACATGTAGAGGTGTGGCGGGTTGATTAATATCATCCGATATCAATTCCCAGTGATGGTTGATTATGCGTTTTATTTTGTTGCTCTTGGTGTTGAACGTAGTAACGCATACTATCCTCTGTTCTTGTTGATCCACGTCTTGCTTTGGGGTGAGTAACTCATCACGAGGGTAAAACCATGCCCTCTTTCTGGCCCGCTTGATCAGTTTTTTCGGATATCCTCTTTGTAGAAGTCGATTAGTTAATTCCTCTGACTCTGTGAAAAAGTGGTCTTTGTTGGAACAGTTCCTGCGAATCCGCAGGAACTGCCCAAACGGCAAGTTATCACGTAGGGCTCTCGGGTGATGACTGTTATAGTGTAATAGCGAATTTCTCTCTGCAGGTTTCCTGTCCCTCAGGCTGAGTGGTCGCTCCCCAGTGTCCCCTCGTGACACTCAGTATCGTTGTGCTGCTTTTGCCCCGATTTCTGCTCAATTGCATTTGCCTGCTGTGTGCCTGCCTGCTGAGTTGTTCATTTGGTTATTTAATTAGTTATACGTGCCGCTTTCACTGTACTCGTTATCGTTGTACCGCTTTTGCCCTGATTTCTGCTCAATTGCATTTGCCTGCTGTGTGCCTGCCTGCCGAGTTGTTCTTTCTGTTATTTAATTAATTATAAGTGCCGCTTTCACTATATTTGCGCGTTCTGACTAGCGCGACGCTGTGCTCCCCCCTCCGCCTCCATTTTGTTGTTGTTGTGATCCCTGGAGCCCGCCCCGCCTCCCAGCTGAGCCGCCCTCCCACTGACCTGATCAGCGCTGCAGAACCTTAGAGCGCCGTGACTCGCTCCTGTCCCTCAGGCTGAGTGGTCGCTCCCCAGTGTCCCCTCGTGACACTCGGTATCGTTGTGCTGCTTTTGCCCTGATTTCTGCTCAATTGCATTTGCCTGCTGTGTGCCTGCCTGCTGAGTTGTTCATTTGGTTATTTAATTAGTTATACGTGCCGCTTTCACTGTACTCGTTATCGTTGTACCGCTTTTGCCCTGATTTCTGCTCAATTGCATTTGCCTGCTGTGTGCCTGCCTGCCGAGTTGTTCTTTCTGTTATTTAATTAATTATAAGTGCCGCTTTCACTATATTTGCGCGTTCTGACTAGTGCGACGCTGTGCTCCCCCCTCCGCCTCCATTTTGTTGTTGTTGTTGTGATCCCTGGAGCCCGCCCCGCCTCCCAGCTGAGCCGCCCTCGCCCCTCCCCCTCCACTATCCATATATGACAGTAGTTCCCGCGCGCAGCGTCCACGCGCAGCGACCGCGCCAAAGGTGCGCCAAAGGTAAGCCCGTCTACGCCCGTCCGTGCCTGGACCGCGCCCAGCGCCAGACCCCCTGCCCCTCGCGCTGCCCAGCCCCCCCGCATTACCTACGATGCCGCCACCCTCCTAGCCCTTAACCCCGGTCGCGCCCCCAACTGCGTCCAAGCCGCTCCCGGACACACCCATGGACCTTTCTCCTGCTACTCCTGCAAATTCTGCGGCACCGACAACATCTCCGCTACGACTACACCACAGATTCCCGACCCCAACCACCTGCAATGCATCCTTCTCAACACCCGATCGGTGCACAGGCACGCCATTGACCTATGGAACCTACTAGACACCTTCTCTCCAGACGTCGCCTTCCTTACGGAAACATGGATGAATGCTTCCTCCGCACCAGACATCACCATTGCCATCCCTGAAGACTATAAGATCACTCGCAAAGACCGTACCAGCCACACAGGAGGAGGAATCGCTATCGTCCATAAGAAATCTATCCGCATCTCAACCAGCTCTGACACCAACCTCGCCAACTCCGAACACCTTCACTTCCAGATCCACATCGACCCCAAAACCACACTCAGAGGCACCCTCCTCTACAGACCACCAGGACCCCGCGCAAAATTCAGTGAAGACATCACAGACTTCATCTCTCCACACGCGCTCCCCTCCAAAGACTATATTCTTCTGGGAGACCTCAACTTTCACCTTGAAAAGATAAACGACCACAACACCGCCACCATCGTGGACAACCTCGCCAACCTCGGACTTAAACAACTAGTCACTTCCCCCACCCACATCGCAGGTCACACACTCGACCCCATCTTCACTTCCAGCAATCATGTCTCCTTCAGCCACACTACGGATCTCCTATGGACCGACCACAGCTGCGTTCACTTCACCTACAACAAGCCGAAACCCATCAACCACTCCCAACCCACCCTGCAAAGAAACTGGAACAAAATCACCACGGACCAAATCTCCGCATCGCTCCTTCGAAACTCCCCAGCCCTCTCTTCTAACGCCAACGAAGCCGCCGCCAACCTCACCCTATGGTTATCCAACACCGCCGACACCTTAGCACCACTGAAAAAACGTCAAAGCAAACCTGGCAGCAAGAAGGCCTCATGGTTCAACGATGATCTTAAGAAATCCAAGAAACTCTGCCGCTCCCTTGAAAAGGCCTGGAAAAAAGACCCAACCACCAGCACCAAGGACGCCTTCAAAAGCGCCACCCGCACTCACCACCAACTGATCCGAAAAGCCAAGAAAACAGCATTCAAGGATCGACTTGACAACAACGCCCACAACAGCAAGGAACTTTTCAACATCGTCAAGGAATTTTCCAACCCCTCGGCCAACTCCAACGACATCACCCCCTCTCAAACCCTCTGCGACTCCCTAGCCTCTTTCTTCCACAACAAGATTGCAGACATCCACAACAGCTTTGACAACCAACCCGGAAACCAACCCACCCTACCATCTGCTGACCATCTTCCCCCCGTAAACACCCTTAACGCCTGGAACCCAATCTCCACTGAGGAAACCATCCGCCTGATGAATTCTATCCACTCTGGATCCCCCACAGACCCATGCCCTCACCACATCTTCAACAAAGCAGACTCCGTCATAGCACCGCACCTCCGAGACGTCATCAACTGCTCCTTCAACTCCGCTACCTTCCCAGAAGACTGGAAACACGCTGAACTCACCGCCCTTCTGAAAAAACCAACAGCGGACCCCACCGAACTCAAAAATTACCGCCCCATCTCGCTTCTTCCATTCCAGGCCAAAGTCATCGAGAAAGCCGTCAACAACCAGCTCGCCGCCTTCCTCGAAGCCAACAAATCCCTCGACCCCTCACAATCTGGCTTCCGAGCAAAACACAGCACTGAGACCGCCCTCATCGCAGCAACAGACGACATTCGAACTCTACTGGACAATGGAGACACAGTCGCCCTCATCCTCCTCGACCTCTCTGCAGCATTCGACACAGTCTGCCACAGCACCCTTCTACAATGCCTCAATAACATCGGAATCCAAGGAAAAGCACTTGAATGGATCACCTCGTTCCTCACCGGAAGAACCCAGAGAGTCCGCCTTCCTCCATTCACGTCCGAGGCCTCCGAAGTCATCTGCGGCGTACCTCAAGGATCCTCACTCAGTCCCACCCTCTTCAACGTATACATGAGCCCCCTCGCGGCCATCGCCCGCCAACACAACCTCAACATCATCTCTTACGCGGATGACACTCAACTGATCCTTTCTCTCACCAAGGACCCCAGCACCGCCAAAACTAACCTACACGAAGGAATGAAAGAAGTCGCAGAATGGATGAAACAAAGCCGTCTGAAACGGAACTCAGACAAAACAGAAGTCCTCATCTTAGGTACATCCCCCTCTGCTTGGGACGACTCCTGGTGGCCGGAAGCCCTCGGAAAAGCACCCATCCCGACAGACCACGCACGGAACCTTGGCGTCATCCTGGATTCTTCACTCTCAATGAACAGACAAGTCAGCGCCGTATCCTCTTCCTGCTTCAACATTCTTCGCATGCTCAGAAAAACATTTCGCTGGATCCCCTCCGAAACAAGGAAAACAGTCACCCACGCTCTGGTCACGAGCCGACTGGACTACGGAAACACCCTCTACGCAGGTACCACCGCTAAACTCCAGAAGAAACTCCAACGAATCCAAAACGCCTCAGCCAGGCTCATATTAGACATCCCACGCAACAATCACATCTCTGGTCACCTTAAAGACCTCCACTGGCTACCCGTCAATAAGAGGATCACTTTCCGACTGCTTACCCACGCACACAAAGCACTCTACGACATCGGACCAGATTGCCTCAACTCTCGACTGTCCTTCTACACCCCCTCCCGCCAACTACGTTCTTCCTGCCAAGCCTTCGCCACTGTACCTCGCATCAACAAGACCACCATGGGAGGCAGATCCTTTTCATATCTGGCTGCTAAAACATGGAACTCACTCCCCGCTTACCTTCGCCTCACCCAGAACCACCTAGCGTTCAGAAAGCAGCTTAAAACGTGGATATTTGACAAATAATCCTCCTCCCCTTCCTAAGCGCCTTGAAACCCTCTGGGTATGTAGTGCGCTATACAAATTTTATGACTTGACTTGACATAGTGTAGTGAGAAGATGTCCAGAGTTCTCATAGATGGTGAGATCTAGAAAATTTATAGTATGGCTGTCAGACTGGATGGTAAATTTGAGGAATTCTGATTGGCCATTGAGCCACCTAAAGAAGGACATTAGTTCCTCTAGCTCGCCGTTCCAGATTAGCAAAATGTCGTCTATGTATCTCATCCAGAGACCAACTTGGTCTCTGAATGGATTGACTGGATTGAGCACAGTGTCCTGCTCAAAAGCTGCCATGTATAGAATGGCTACATCAGGAGCAAAAGGTGCGCCCATGGCTACTCCTGATGTTTGGACGTAAAATTTGTCTCTGAACAGAAAAAAGTTTTTGGTCATAGCTACACGGAGTAGAGCCACAATAAATTCCGTTGGTACTTGGACTGGCGCCGGTCGTTGGTGTAGGCAGCGTGTGATAACCGTTAGTGCTTCCTCTTGTGGAATACATGTGTATAACGATACCACATCACAGGTGGCCAAACGTTGATGATGAGAATCAAAGGTTGAGTTCTCGATAATATTAATTGTATGCATAGTGTCACGCAAGTACGCAGGAGTCGCTTCTGCGAGCGGTTTTAGAAAAAAGTCTATGTATTTTCCGAGGGGCTCAAGGATGGAGCCGCACCCCGATACGATCGGACGACCAGGTGGGTCTGACATAGATTTATGAATCTTTGGTATGGTGTAGATTGTTGCAAGTCGAGGGTTTTGTTTATTCAAAAATTGAAATTCCAATTCTGATAGGAAGCCCTGGTCTAATCCGGCTTGAGTTATCTCCAAGATTTCGAGGGCAATAGCTTTGGACGGATCAGAGCGTAGTTGTTGGTAGCTGGTTCCATCGTTTAATTGAAGGAGGATTTCGGATTCGTAAGAGGTTACATCCTGTACCACTATTGCGCCTCCCTTATCCGCGGGTTTGATTACAAGTTGGTCATTACGGGCCAGGGATTGCAAGGCCATTTTTTCTTTCTTACTAGTGTTGTATTTGATAAAGGACTTGGTACCTAGAACTTGTAGTACATCTCTCAGAACTACTGCTTCGTAGGCCAGAATTTTGTGTGACATTGTACTGTTGTAGGGGACAAAGGTGGAAGGAGGTCTAAGTCCAGTGACTGATGGTTGGGTCATTGATTCTGAGTTACGGAAGAAATATTTGAGCCTTATTTTTCGGAAAAATTGAAACAATTCAGTACGGATGGTGAAGGTATCCGGATTGTTGGTAGGGACATATGATAATCCTTTCCCTAGTACATTGATTTCGTCATCATTCAAAGTTTGTTTCGATATGTTGACAACAGGACTGACAGCCACGAGGGGTGCCCCCCCGAGTAGTTTCAACTGGGGATGGTTCTCCAAGTTCCCTACCATCTGTAGGTTTTGTTGCGGGTCACTCGTTCCCCATGCTGTGGTTCTGTCTGGAAATGTACCTGTTTCTGTGGTTGCCCACGACCTCCGTCCCAGCTGCTCGTGCCTGGTTGGGGTCCACGTTGCTGGCAACGTTGCCAGTTGTTGCCCCTGCCACGTGGGGGTCGCCATGACCCTTGGCGTTGCCCTAAAAAAGGATTGTATTGATATTGTTGATGGTATCCGTAGTCTGGGTAGGTGTATTGAAAGCTAGGCCCAGGCTGTTCCTGTTCGCCTTCCGAGCTGTATGAAGAATCCGAAAAAGTTTGGTAGTTACGTCTCCCTCTGGAAGATCCTCGCCCTCGATTGGTAAATCGTCCTTGATTATCCTGTCGGAAATAATCGTCTTGAAGATATGGATAAGTTTTCTTCTTATCGTATAGCCGTATGTCTCGTGCTAACTTTTTCAAGTTTACGATTTTGAGTTGTTAAATCGAAATCTTTAAGGGTAGCTTCAAGATTCGTTAGAGTTTCCTTAGCGCTGGCAAAGTTAGCATCTGCAGCTATTTCTGCTTTGAGAGTTTTAATTTCGGCCGTAATATCTTGGACTTGCTCAGCAGCTGTTTCCACTCCAAGGACCATCCAATGACGGGAACAACATATTTATTTACTGCTTTTTCTCTTTAGAGGTCTCGTTAGGATTGGCACAATACCGTGGGTATACACCCATAACAGACTTACATTTGGGTCAGTACTGTGAGAGGACAAAGGATGTCCCAGGACCAGAAGGACACAGAGGACCCAGAATCAGCTCCGTGAGAGGACAAAGAACGTACCAGGACCGGAAGGGGACAAAGGTCCCAGACTTAGTACAAGTATATCGGACCTCCTTCACAGTGAATATCAGATTCTTGGCTGAGTGTTCATCCCACACACTAGGGTAAGCTCACAGACCTATGGAACAGAATTGCACTGTGTTGCTTAGATCTGGATTCAATGGAGGATCGACAGATGCCCTTTCTTGTGTAGGCGGATCCGTGGTGTGTCTTCAGTAACAGCATGGCTATGCTGGCGATTAGACGGAGATATTACGGTAAGAGGCTGTATGCTCCTGTTGCTCTTCACCTGCATGTGGGTTTCTATTGCAAGATCCCCCTGACCTTGAGCTCTTTATCGAATAGGACTACTATGTCTGAAATTCTTCTGTACATGTACAATGTAGCAATACATTCAAAAAATACTAATAAAGGGTAGTAAAGTAAGGTGAAATGTTTTCTTCTTCACATGCCCGCCCACAATGTAAGCATGCTAAAGAATTTGGCACATTAAGTCACTGGTGGTGGCAATAATATGTGCCTTCATATTGCTTATAAAATGAATGTCAGAAGCCGAAACTCCTATCTCTTGATATTTGTAGCCCTGAAGAAGTAGACATTCGACAAAACTGGTGTTGGCTACTCTGAAGATCTAATCTTAAAGATCCAAGATAAATTACTTATGGAGTCCAAGAATTGAAAGAACAGATCAACTGAAGAAGATTGTATCATTATCATAAACTGAATGTACTATATACCCTGTGTATGCCAATTGGGAATTTGTACATTTGAACAGGACCCTTTTGGGGTTCCAATTTGTGAATAAAGGGTGGCCATTCCTCCCTTGGGTGCACCACCCTTACCCCTCTCTACTTAGATATACTGTGTCAAACTGCCAGATGCGGTAACCCCCGTCCTTCACCCTTCTCCTAAGTTATAAGTTCAACTGAGCAGCAAATAAATAGAAGATCCAACAGCATTACTAGCAGCATCCAAGCCCCAGGAAGGTATGGCTCACCCACAAAATCGAGGGTTTTCATACACTATTTCTGCATATTAAATAACCAAAGCTGCAAAACTACAGTGGTATGATCAACAGTTTCAAATTCTCAATCAATCTGAACGGAGCTGCATTACGCGTCATTTATTGGCTCAACACTATCACACCACAATAATATTGATTCGGACCTAATGTCTTGCGGCATCGGCAGGAAGAAGCACTTGCATGAACAACAGCAAATTAGGAATGAAGAGACCACCGAAAACTGGTGGAAGACCCTTGAAAACAACAACAACATTTCGTGTGCAAGCTTTATCACCTTCAGCAAAAAGAACACCAAAGGAACTGACCCAAAGTAGGTGGATGACCAAGAAGAGAGAAAAGGAAAGAGAAAAGGAAAGAGAAAAAGAAAAAGAAAAAAAAGAGAGAGAGAGAGAGAGAGAGAGAGAGAGAGAGAGAGAGAGAGAGAGAGAGAGAGAGAGAGAGAGAGAGAGAGAGAGAGAGAGAGAGAGAGAGAGAGAGAGAGAGAGAGAGACCATCTATCAAAATGGAGTTGAAATCTGACATGAAGCACAATTGAAAATACACAAAAAGCGCACTGTAATACAGGATAGGAAACTCATTTCAGAGGAA